>NW_019416500.1:317989-437994 GCF_000390285.2 Anoplophora glabripennis | reverse complement strand
CCGATTTCCGCATTCATTGTTTTTGAAAAAAAGCTCAATAATTTCTACTCTTTCTGGAATTGAGTACACCATAATTAATCAATTTAAAAGACTCGGCAGTATTGGTACTCTTCAACTACAAGTCACAAGACAGTTATCTAGCAACTTCTTGTGGCCTATCTAAATACGAAACAAAAAGCGAACAATTTTTTGCTCACCAAAATCAGGCTAAAGAATTCGCAAATCAGAAAAAAAAACAGCGAATTCTTTTGAAGGAATTTACCAAGCTAATACCGTAAGTTTTGAAGTAAAATTAAATCGATTTTCGCATTTCTCGTCAAAAATATTGTTTGTATTTTCAAAGCTGCATATTTTCTAAAATAATGGATCGATTTTCAAAAAGTAAGAATAATAAAAGCCCTTTCTAATGACCCCCCACTTGACCCCCATTCCCATTTAAAAAAATTTGGGGGATGGCACCCCCACTTAGGGGGTTGAAGACTTTGGTATGCTTTTTTCGCCAAAAGTTGTCCCCCTCAGAAGCAAACTTTACCTGTTTTTGGATTTTGCCGAAAAGTTCATTACTATCCTGTAATGCCTTGCGGTACGTTTTCGATGGGCTACCCTGTATATTTCAAGTACATATCGTAACATCGTATCTTTATACTCAATGTAGTTTCCCCACTCAATGATTTCTTCTTTTCTTCAAGCGATTGCTGGCAATTTTATCAATCGTCGATTATGGCAAGGCGCATTATCTATGACAATCACTGCACCAAGTTCGATGAGAGACAGAAACCATTTTTTAATTACCCCGTTGTCTATAGCCTCATGGTAATCCCCTGTTAATGCGACTGGAACACATGTAAACCGTTATCCAAAAATCTGCGTTCACTTCCTATATGTCCGATATATAATTAATTGTTGTCCTTTCCCAGAAGGCGCCTTTAATCCCGTAGAAAATCCTTCTAGTCTGTTAATATTTAAATCTTGACTTTGAAAATCGTATATCCTTCATTCATCCATGTTTCATTGAGATAATAAATTTTTATTTTTGGCACGATTATTTTTTAGAAATACTTTCGTTTTTTTCAGTTAACTTACTTTTGAGATTTCGTTGTAGGTTTCGTTGTATGTATATTTAAAGCCAATATCAATTGCAATATTTTCTTGGTAAATGTAATGTTTCGTTTTCTGTTTTTTTTGCACTCACCACATTTCCACATCACTCACCAACATATTTGCGGTTCGCGCTCGAATTGCACGCATATGATACGAAAGGAAACGTTTAAACTGGGAACTGATTACATCAAGAAATAAACCTTTGTAGCGGTGATCGTTTTTCTTGTACGCGACAAGCAAAAAATATAGAAATGGGTGCTTGTAACAAACGATAGCATATTAGTGGTACACTGTGTGAATTGAACTGCACATTACAATTCCCATGCAGAGAATACATACAATTATTTTATCAGAATAAGGAATATATTGTGGTTTGATTTATTTATAAGACTTATGCCTGCTATTTTGAATCTCTGGTATAGTTGACAATATTGATATATTATTTCAAGAACATCATACTACCTATAGGTAATATTGTATTTTTCATAGTTACGGATGAATATTTCAGACCATTTTCTATGCAAATGTTTTGTAAGTAGTCCTAGTAATATCCTAGATATTTTAAAAACAAACTTGTCCTGTTGCGTTTCGAATATGAAGGATGGTTAACATTTTTCATTCTTTTTTGAATTGTCTCACATAGTTGATTTCTTTCTCTTAAATTTTGAAAGCTGTGTTTTGGCTGAAGTAAGAGTTTGTCTATCAACCATGTGAATTTGAGTAATGGTGTCAATATTATTTTACCTCACTGCCTATTTTTATGTTGTCATAAACATATTCCTGTACTAGATGAAAGATGCTCTTTGATATTTTTTCATATGCGGCCACTTATTTTTCAGCCTTCAGTCCGAAGAGAACTATCCATCGTATTTTCTTCTTTAAACAATTCTGAGATTGTTGGGGTAGTTGAATCTAAATCTAGCACACACAATTTCAAGATGTCTGATCAAATATGGCGGGTGAGGTGTTTCTATAACACCGTAACCCTAGGAATCGAATACCTACGCGGAACAAATTCGAATACTGTAGATTTTATATTGTAATTACGCCGCTGAAAATTTCGAAGGCCCTAGAAACTGTTTTTTTTTGCACTTTTAGGTTAGGATATCTCTAATACCGGATATGATAGAGCAATTGTCAGGACAGCGTAATCTGGCTTCTGATTTAGGTTAGTCACATTTTGTAGGCCTATGTAATCTCTATAAAACCTTCTAACTGCAAGTAAGAATAATTTATTTTTGTATTGTAAGTTTAAGGTGGTCCCTGTTCATTCTGTCTGGTCTAGAATGGAGTTATTCATATTTTTAAATGTCCGGAGCAATGTTGGCAATGCTTACTGTAAAATTTAGGAATTATTTTTTCAATTTCCAACAAGGCCACAGTATATAAATAAATTAGACTAATAGAAAACTGTTAATGTTAAGTCGTTTATGTGTCATGTAGATTGTAATTTGAAAATATAACAATTTTCAGTGTAAATACATAGATTTGGAATAATAACACCGCTCTCTTTATTCATCACAGTCGTGTTGACCAAGTTATAGCATTTTAGTGATATTAGGCAATACTCATTTATTTTTCCAATAGTAATTTACTCTTGTACATTTTACATTATATGTATTGTATTGTATCCTCATCAAAAATATCTAAAAATACTTCCATGTTATTAAAAAAATATACATATTAGTTTAATAAATCTATTCTTTTGTTCCTTTCAATTGGCGAAAGATTTTATATTAATTTAAACTTTTAAAAAGTAGTATTTGCGAAATTTGACGATGGGCCACCTATTTTTTATTTTTTGGTTTAGTTATCGATTTAATTTTTTTTTTATTGAAAACAGAAAGAGGTGGAATTTTTAAACTTGGACATTATTAGGACATTTGTAGGGAATTAAAATATGTAGTCATATTAGTTGTGGCGCCAACCAAGACAGACAAACGACATACATTTTTTGTTTTTTTTTATAGGCATCATATTTCTTAATTAAGCGTATTATTATTATTTTTCTTATTATTATTATTTATTTTTTGTTTCCATCAAATCAAAATTAATAATTTCTACAATTTTGCCCGTTCATTTAAATTTTCATTAACATATCAAAGTTAAGATAAAACAAAATGCAATTTTCGCCTGAAATAGAGCCAAATTAATTAATCTGTAAATTTGAAACATATAGATTTCGACTTGGCAAAACAAAGTTGCCTTTTCAATTCCCCTGAATGTCTGTGAGTTTTAAGAAAATAATATACCATCCTTTATTTCTCCCCATGAACATTTTTTTACACGACGATTAATTTCCGAGACATTAAGCCGTTTCCATTAAAATGAAAATGAGACAATTGGTATTTCAAGTAATGCGCTATTTTTATCGATCCTGTTTTACATTCGACAATAAGTAATAAACAGCGTTAATTAATATTGACATAAAATAAATTAATATATCACGAACGTATTCTAATTAAATACATAAAAATTCAAAACAATTAATGAAGAGATAAGGAGCTATTTTTATATGAAATTATTATAAATGCAATAAAATAATAAATAATGTTTCCATTAACCATTTGATAATTTCAGAATTTTATTGGGGGTAATAAATTTTATGCTAAACAATTCGAAATAAACTTATTACTTGTAATTTTATGTTTCAGGTACACATCAAACTGGTAATAATACTTGTTTTATTATTAGAATATAAAAATTATTCGTTCCTATTTATGTAATTTTGTACAAGTTTACTGCTACACATTTAATTGTCGTCCTTAATGGATGTATACATTTATCCAGGATAAAATTAGAACAGATCTATCTCATTTACCTATTTCCGTACAAGTTCCTGCAAACCTATATCTGAATATCTCCTTTGCTCACGTGCTACATTTACAAGAATCCAGTAATCACGTACTCCTTGTTTGGACTATAATAGGGTATACGTTTCCTTTTTTAATACTGTACTTATGAATATCGACAAAAACCTGCTCAAATACCTTATATGCGATATTTATTGCAACCTCTACTATCGCGATTTATAGTCGCTGTTGTTTAGGTACCATCTGCAACTTATTTATTAAAAAAAAACCTCACATCCATTGTTGTTTAGTGGTTGTCATAGATGAAATCGTAACATCAATCTAGTTTGAGTATTGGAGAACGAATCTATTGGCAGAGTAATAATAAATCACTTTGTTCAAGAATGAAATCATCGGATCACTAAAATGATTATAAATCTCCTTCCTTTAGCGTCTTGTACAGGACCGTAAATAAATGTACATATTTTGAACGTGTTTGGTCAATATTGAATTTTAAATTATATGAAATTTAGCTCAAGGATCTTACCATAAACGATAATAAATAAAATCAGATATAGCTACGTAGAATGTTTAATATTGAACTGCGTACATATTGTTACGGCGAGTATTGAAAGACCATTTAAAAAACTCCTGTGTTGATGAATTTATTTTTGGAATAATTTATGTATCTTTGAAGACCAAGTCAAATTTCAGTACGGGAAAATTTACATAAATTTGTAATTAGAAGAGTTCACCCTGTATAGTTTTCTGGTAACACGTATTTTTAAATCAACTGTTCAATAATATTGTAGCAGTGAGAATTGGAACTAATCTTCTGTATAGTCTTTCCGAAGTCAGTTGAACATGCATAAAAACGCCTAGTAATAAAATTTAATGAGTTTCATAGGCCTCCCTAAAAAAATTTCTATTATATGTTCATTTGACCAACAACATATTTTTATTATTTATGTCCTCAAACATTTTTATTATGTATTGATGGCAGAGCTGGGTAATTCCTGGTGAAAAAGTAATTAGCAATTACAATTCCCTTTTTTTCCCTGTAATTCTAATTGTATTTAAGTACTATTTTTTATTAAAGTAATTTGGAATTGTAATTACAGCAAAATTGTTATAGAAATTGTAATTTGTAATTATATTATTTGAACTATCGAATTACAAATTACTTCTATAAGTACAAATACTTTTTCCAATTACAGTTACTTTTTCTAATAATTATAATTACTTTTAAGATCATGCGTATTGCGTAATTGCGTACAGACTTGCAGACTTCTATTATTTCATTTGAGGAAAGCCTTGTGCCGCGTGAACAATAATAAGTGATTTGGTGAATTAACCTCAGAATTAACAGAGTACATTTTATTTTATTATAATTATTATTAATTTAGAAAATATACGAAGTAAAAATATGTTGTCTATAGCATCAAGTTTTATAAAAATATATATTACGTATCTATGTGTATTCAGCCTTTCACTCGTACTTGTTTGATTCGTAATTTTTTTAATAATAATTATTGCTTTCCAGTCTACCCAAAACTACTGTATTCTATATTTTGCAAATGTACTAACAACCAAAAAAAAGAGCATCGGGTTGAATTAATTGCCTGACCAATAATATAAAATTATAGTATTAACTGAACTAGTTTAAATTATTAGATTAGGAATAAAAATATAAAAATTCTATATTAGAAAATGAATAAGAATAATTTTTTCATTTTAGTATCAATTCTAATAAATAATAAAACGCAATATTACACAACACTTTTAATTTAAATTTTTAACTTAACTTTTTCCTTTTTCTCTGTTTGGTCACTATAATTTACTTTATCATAAAAGTAATTAGAAAAGTAATTAGAAAAGTAATTGCTAAATCCATTTTCCGTGTAACTGAAATTAAATTAATATAATTCCTTTTTTAAAGAATATACTTTGTAATTGTAATTAGTTCCTTTTTTTAAAAAGTAATTTGTAATTGTAACTATTTTTAAATTACAAGTAATTACCCAGCTCTGATTGATGGTAAATTTCGTTTTGTTCCGTTTCAAAATGCCATATTGTAATAATATTAGTAAACAAAATATCCCTCTTATTTCTCCCTTTCGCAATTGGAATATGAATGATTAATAGAATCACACCAAATTTCGCATTGCTTCACTGCACTGCTAGGCCATTTGTTGACAACTGAATTTATGGCCAGGTCGCCGAGTGCGGCTGTGTTTGTGCCGCGTTTGCCCGCGCGCTCATTGTTCAACTGGGCGACCAAACCTGTATATGGGTATGGCTAAATAAATATGGGAACAAGTTTTTCAAATATTTCAGTGCTGCATTTTCGAGTTGCTGCGTCAGCGATCGAATCTGGTACATACTGTCAACCTCTTGGTTCTTCAATTAAGATCAGAAAGACTATACCAATAGTGCCAAAACTTCCTATTTCACTCACTGATCATTGACCAAGAAATGTCTGTATTTTTTACATTTCTCATAACATATTGAAGGTACATGCATGTGGCAAAAACCATGCATTTTGTTTTTTTGTCACGCTGTTTTGACTTTGAAATAACAATGAAATTCCGATAATACATTTTTTTAATCACCTTTCCAATATTATTTAGCAGTAACAACCATAGCTATTATTCGCGTAATTTATTTTTGTTTTAGTAATACCACAACTTCTTCCTGTAATTTTACGCTCAAGATTAAAAATTCCAGTTATATTTGGAAAACTTTTATATGCTTGTCTCATCGGTAAAGTTCCCGTTGTATATATTTCAGGGAGTTTCAGTATCTACATTAGAATTTAGTTTCTGCATTGGATTAAGTAATTAAATGTCCTACAATGGTATTTCCCTTTTACTACAGTTAACGAAATCTTCATTACAATCATTGAAAATTTGTAATCTAAGTAAAAGTAACAATTATTTTCCTTCTCTTAAAGAAAAATTAGGAAAAAGTCTTAGTATACTTTAATCGTATTATTCTACATTGTCGTAAAAATAATAAATTTTCAAAGTTTGTATTATTAGAAACTCACATTATAATGTTTTCAACTGTTTTTAAGTGAGAAAATGTTCTCAATAGGATCTACTAGCTTTTGTTCCTAGTGCATTAGAAATAGTTTTATTGGAAACAATGAGTTTATAACATAACGTAAGCATTATATCGGAATGAGCATACTTCTGGCTATTGGAAACTGTCTTGGATTGCGGTAGAAGCAAAGCTATAGCAACTGAAGCATGGACATATTGGATATAACTGTTCTCAGTGCTAAAATGTTATTGATTAAAAGTGTTAAGGAATTCCACTGTTAGTTCAAAAGTTAAGGAAGTAATTCATGTACTTTTAATGATAATGAATTAGTAGAAAAATACACAGGGTGAACTTTACTGTTGACCACAAAAAAGACTGGGAATTTTACCAAAACCGTTCTGGAATTTTTGAATTGTAAAATCAAATGTGATTGGTATTTTAATTTTAGAAGCAGACGCCTATGATTAAAATTAAATTTGGTTATATCAAAATAACAGCTTTGCAGACAATTACTTCAAACTAAAATGTCGAAACATTTTTTATGGTTTAAAAATACTTGTTTCTTTCATTATTTGACAACCAATAAATGTATACATCCATATTGTTGACATTGCCCTTCTACTAATTTCGTTAAAAATATTTGTACTAATATGAATATTCCTTTCCGTTTTCTTCCAGCAGACAGCTACCAATACCAACTGCAATCCATGTGGCAAAAATGTTGGAATACCAATCAGAGTCTTGTTCACAACTTGCGCTTCCGTGAGAGAGGGCCGCTGAAGTCCTGGAGACCCGAGACTATGGCCGAGGCAATATTTTCCGTACTCAAAGAAGGACTGTCCTTGTCGCAGGCTGCCAGGAAGTACGATATTCCGTATCCTACATTTGTGTTATACGCTAATCGGGTGCATAATATGCTGGGACCTTCAGCTGACGGTGGATCTGGTGAGTATTTTTTAAGAGGATAATAGTCACAGAGAGTTATCACGTGCCACAGAATAGTCTTTTAGTTTATTTTCCAAATTTAGTTAGAAGACAAAAAAAACGTAAATTATCCAGTTTTTCCTTAGAAAATGTGTTGTTCAGTCAAAAATTTCTACTCCGTCCTTTGACACGATCGAATAAATGTAATTTACATAAAAAGTAAATTTTATTTTAAGGTCCGACAGTAAATCGTACATCCTAGTTCAGATCCGTACTTTATTTTCACATGATGTGACGAAAAATAGACATATTTGTAGAAGCATCATTTTGTATACAACAATGACTTGGAAGTAAAGAAACCAAACATTCTTCTGTGTTAAGGGCGGCAGCAAGCTTTAAATTTTTTTTAAAACACAGCTTGATTTAAGGGAAAAGTATTAACGTGTCAAATTTTTAGTAGCAGTTACGGTATTTTTTAAACCATTCTTATCTATTAAAGCTATCATTTTTCACGAATTAGGTTCTCGTAGCACCAATACAAAAACCATGTTGCCAGCAACTATAAATTCAAGTTATTATTGATGTGTTAGGCTATGATGCTTTGAATTAATTGTTCATTATTTTGGTTGTTTTATGAAATATTAGGGAAACAGCTCATTTACTAGTTGTTGAAAATGTCTAACAAGCAAATAGTAGTGTTTAATTTGAGGAAAATGTAATATTTCATTCATTCCTTTAATGAAAGGGATTGTCTAAAACTTAAAAAATGTAAATGTTATGTTTACATATCCATCTACCTTTTCTGGTGGCTCCTACACAATGTAATCCTAATAAGAACATCGTAATAACTAATATTAACCTTTTTCTACAGACTTGAGGCCAAAAGGACGAGGAAGGCCACAGCGAATATTATTAGGTGTTTGGCCAGACGAACATATAAGAGGTGTTATTAGAGCTGTAGTTTTTCGAGATTCGCATCAAATCAAGGAAGAGCCGCATCTAACCACATATCCTAGGCTGCATGTAAGTGTTTGTATATTATTTTTCTTGTTTTCGTTCAAATTTGATAATTCTTGTGTTGTACTTTTTCGTCTTTGTAAAAATAGTCGGCCTCTGAATGGTACTTTTGATAAATTAATACTCACGGCAACTTAAAAATGCATATAGGTACCTAATGTACAGGGTGGCCCATTTTGGCCGAGATTGCTGTGTACAGGCTAAACAGTGCTAGAGAGAAAAAAATATAGTTCTAACATTCTCTTCTTATGCGCTAGATACGTTTAAACAGATCATGACCAATTCAATTGTTTTTCAATATACAAAGGGTTTCTCGAATCTAGCCGATTTCTATCAGCCCCCTATATCTGAGCTTTTATAAGAGATATATAAAACGCTGTAGTTTTTTTTCTTTATTTCAAATTTTGGGAGAAATGTCATTGAAGTTTATTATTTGTAATGGAACACCACCATTATTTGTAATTTGTTTTTTTATATTACTTTTGCAACACTATAAATAGTCTATATAAATATTACTTTTCTTATATATTACAAAAAAAGTACTTAAAAATTATTAAGTTTATGGTTTTACGAGAGGAATTATTGTTACTAACACACGTACTGAAAACTTTCTACATATGTAAATTCGTCATAATTTGTTGGTTTTATTAATATTTTAAAATTTACATTAAGGTACTCTATTATTTCTTTCAGTGTCCCTGTTCTGAGTTTTGAAAATTTTATTTCTCTGTTACACTTCTTCAAATTTGTCATTATTAGTTATTACAGTGCTTTTAAAATATATTTAGGTATGTCCGAAAATCTGAAAAAATTTTGTTTAGTAGGTACCTACTAACAATACTGAATCGTTTCCACCCTAAATGGACCAACCCCCTCACCCTCCTTTCCCCCTTTATACCCCCTTAAATGCCGGAGAAACCATCGCTTATTAGAGGAATCTTTAAAGAGCTTAGAGATGCGAAAGACATTCAATTCCTATGAATCTTACATATAAAGAGTTTTTTGGTTCGCTGATCACGAGTCTGGTCTCAGAATCACGAAATTCAAAATGGCGGATCCAATATGACGGACAAGAAAATTGAAATGTCTTCAAAATGCACGAATCTTTTTGTAATGGGGTTTTTTGGGTCTATGATCTATGATACGAATCTGGACTCTAAATCACGAAATTCAATAACAAAAATTTCAAATGTCTTCAAAATGCATGAATTTTTGTGTAGTAGAGTTTTTTGGGTCTCTGACCACGAATCTAAAGGCAACATTACGAAATTCAAAATGACGTATTCCATATGGCGGACAAAAAAATTTAAAAGATCTTCATAATCCTCAAATATTTGCTTATAGAAACTTTCCTAGATCACTGATTACAATAATTATGAATTCAGAATCACGAAATTCAAAGTGGCTAATCAAATATGCACAAACATGTATGTATAATTATTGATTTTTTCTAAAGGTAAAGGAGGGTCAGGGGGTTGGTCCGTTTAGGGTGGAAACGATTCAGTATTGGTAGTAGGTACTAAAGAAAAATTTTTCAGATTTTTTCAGCCAAAAACTGGCCTTAGGGGCCCTCCTCCTTTAAAACATAATTTATGAATTTTTTATAACAAATATTCATTTCAACTATTTTCTTAATATTAATAATTAAACATTTAGAAACTTGGAGAAAATATTTGAAAGGTAACTAAATCTTGGTGAAAAAATTTGATTGACAGAAGTGTTTTTTGCAAAAGAATTAGGTACCAAAATGAAAACTTTTTAGAAATTGCTGACTCCACCGATAGCAGGTCTTAACAATTTTGATTATTATTAACTTTAAGCGCCATTTTGCAGCTCCAACTATTTTGATTATGGAGAATGGTTGTTATTAATGCATTCTACCTACCTGTCATTAAAAAAAAATTCTTTAAGTTTGTAAACGCCCTGTATTTTAACAGCACTGTAAGAAAAATTTATAATTTTTACCTCCTTACAAAAAGATGTATGGAGAACTGATTAAATTAGCCAGGATTTGATGCCACCCCAAAATTTAGCTCGAAAAAAGGACCACAGAGTAGTTTTTTTGTCTTGATTTAACCTGTACCCTGCAATCCTATTCAAAATGGACCACCCTGTAGATCGGTGCTGTAATGGTACAACAACGATACATTTGTTGGAATGATTCTACACCATACTTTGACGTTTTTCGCATATTGTGTGTATGTATTTTTTATAAATGCTTTTTATAAAAAAAAAATATGTAATAAGAACAATAATAATTGAAGATTCTGATTTCTATCAGCCCCCAATATCTGAGCTTTTATAAGAGATATATAAAACGCTGTAGTTTTTTTCTTTATTTCAAATTTTGGGAGAAATGCCATTGAAGTTTATTATTTGTAATGGAACACCACCATTATTTGTAATTTGTTTTTTTATATTACTTTTGCAACAATATAAATAGTCTATATAAATATTACTTTTCTTATACATTACAAAAAAGGTACTTAAAAATGATTAAGTTTATTGTTTTATGAGAGGAATTATTATTACTAACACACCAAGCCCCGTGATATTTTTGGCATAGATGTACTTTTTATAAATGCTTTTTATAAAAAAAATGTAATAAGAACAATAATTGAAGATTCTGATGCAAGGAACAGAAATTGAACTCATCAGACAAAATCACTTCCCTGTGATGGACTGGTACAAGAGTGGGAAAAATTACATGTCACTTATTCTGTTTCTACATCACATGTATTGGTTTTTTGAACTTAGTATTTATCTTGACCATTTTTTTACATTTATGTATCGAGAGAGATTTTGACTATTACTTATCCACCTTTTCCCCCCCGAAGTAATTTTAAAAATAAATAACACGTTTTTTGAGCAAATTGTCTCACTTTTTTATATAAATATTTCACTCTAACAACATATTGTCACTTTTTTATATTATTTATATAAAAAGCAACTCACTACTCACTCTAACAACATATGAAAATATTATACTTATTTATTTAGCCAAGTGATATGACAAAAAAAATACCAAAGTAAAAATCTTTTTTTGCATCTTTTGACAAATTTACCTTAAAACTGCATGCTGAAAACCCATTAATACATTATTAGCCACGTAATCGACCTGCATATTGAAAATATCGAAATATTTGTTTTCGGCATTGAATCAATTTACCGAATCTGTGTTGTACCATATTGATGTCATACAGAAATGTTGTTCACCGATCTGTTAGGAGGACTTAATTCTATTAGATCAGGAAAATTAGCGAAAAAAAAAAGAAACTCGAAACAATTTCTATCCGTGATAGCGATTATTGTAAAATTGTCTAAAGGAACATAATACAAGACATCTCCCATCTCGTGAGTCAAAAAATTTTATTAGCTAACTTTTCTATTTAAACATATAAGTGAGGTAAACAGTTTTTTCACTTTGCAGGGAAAACCATCAATATTAGCGAAAAGTAGGGAATAAAATTATCTACAAAACGAGACTTGTTAAATTAAAATCGGTTAATAAACAAAAAAGTTATTGCAAAAAAACAAGAAAAGTGTCAATTTTTTCATTTGTTTATAACTATCGAATTTATTGTAAAAATTGTATAAAACCTATGACAAGTTGAGGGTTTTGTCATACTTTAAAAGTGTGCCAAAAGTGGGCGCTGTAGATGCAACAGTTTTCGCACAATTCAATTTGTTTATAACGGGGGCTCCAAAAGTTATGAACGTTAAGCCTCTGTACAGGCGTTAATTTTCAACCAAACATGATTCTGAAAGCTTCATTGTAATCTTAAAGACGTAATTAAGCGACCTATTAAAAAATATCACCGTTTTTTTGACATTAACATTCTCAAATTGTGCATTAAAAAACCGTGCGTTTTTCGCTTATAAACAATTTGAATAAAATTGTTGCTATTTATGCTACTTCACCGAAAATAGATGCAATGGATAGCTGGCAAAAAATACAAATTTAAAAAAGTACCCTCTACGACCAACAGGAGCCAAGATAATAATTTTTTTTTTAAATCGTAGCGCAATTGTTTATAAACATTAAGACTTGAATTTTTCGCAAAATAAAGTTTACGACGTAAACTACGATTTCCCGTGAATTGCATTGAAAAATGTGGAAAATTAACGACTCACGAACCCTTTAAAGAGAATGTACTTGCTAAGTAAAATGTTCGGCGTGGTGGTGGGGGAAGCTGGTCCAAGCGAGTCGCGTGCGTGAGAAAAGTGAAATCCAAAGTTCGCTATAAATTTTGCAATATCTCGGCTTCTATTCATCGTAGATTTTTTTTTTATACTGGGGTAGCTCGACAAAAAAATAACAATGGGCATATTTACGAATTCGTAATTTTATTCCCCACAAGCTGTCTTTAAGTCACTTTTCGCTAAAATTGATGGTTTTCCCTGCAAAGTGAAAAAACTGTTTTCCTCACTTTATTTGTTTAAATAGAAAAGTTAGCTAATAAATGTTTTTGTCTCACGTGATGAGAGATGTCTTGTATTATGTTCCTTTAGACAATTTTACAATATCTCGCGGATAGGAATTTTTTCGAGTAAAAATTTTATTTGCTTGGCCTATATAGCAATTATATAATTTTGAACTGTTTAATACCAATTCTCAAATAATATTAGCAGGATTCTATTCTCCTAAATTTTGAATTATCTCTTC
Source organism: Anoplophora glabripennis (assembly GCF_000390285.2). Taxonomy (NCBI): domain Eukaryota; kingdom Metazoa; phylum Arthropoda; class Insecta; order Coleoptera; family Cerambycidae; genus Anoplophora; species Anoplophora glabripennis. The sequence goes on along the minus strand of NW_019416500.1, from coordinate 424,449 downwards.
GATAAACTATCGAAATTTAGTCCAATAAATACTTTTATTTTTAGGACGGAGTAACGGTCCAAAGTTACCAAAATCAGAATTCATGTAGTAACGGATCAGACCCAAACAACGTGTCACCTGGAGCCGCCGCCGCCGCCGCTGTGGCCGCCGTGGCCCAGGGCTTGAGACAGCAGATGTGCAGCATGGTGGCCGCAGCGCACAGCCAAAGTACGGCACACGACACCAACCCCGTAGCTAGTTTAGTAAATTCTCTGGCCCTGGCTGGCCACTGCGGAAATATGACGATGCCCAGCAACGGGGCACCTCCGATGAGCATGAGTCACATGGCTTCCATGCGTAGCATGAGCAGTCCTGCAGGGAGCATACAAGACTTGAGGATAAGTCCCGCAGAATCTGCACTAGATAGTCCCATATCTTCTCCACTAGGTTTAACAGTCTCCAGTTCCATGGAGCCCGCCATTAATATGAACATTGGTAATAACATGGACGTCGGCATTGGTGTGTCGGGAATGACATACAAACCGGCGAGGTCATTCACATCCCCCAGGCCCGAAAATCTCTTCCAAGAAGACATTGACGATTTGGTCAAGCCAATGCATTCTTCCACTCCACGTCCGAAAGATAGTATGGCCACCATAAAAATGGAGCCTCTAGCAGAGTGTCGCGGCGAATGAACCGAAACAATGTTACAATGTAATGTGATAAATTATTATTAGTTTTAGGGAGAAAGTAACCCTACACATTTTATTTATATTGTTAAAAAAGAAATTGAATTTTAGTGTGTAGTATATTTTGGACAATTTTATATAATTTATCTAGAAGCCAAAGTTTCGGCCAGTTCTATGAAAGACTGTTGTTTATATGTATACTATTATTCTAAATTCAAAATTAGTATTCGATTTATTGTAGTGGTTTGAGATCACATTAGCAGGGAAGAGATATCAACATTCCCCATTCGCTTTACGACAATCTGTTTTTGGAATCCAGATGGTAACTCTGTAGGACTTTGTAACCGTGGTGGAGTTGTGCATTAAATATCCTACAACACTGACATTATATTGTATTCGGGCCTCTTGAGTGTAAAGATTTAAACAAAATTACGACGATATTCTAAATAGATACACTATCCAGGCACCTGTACACGTATACAAATTTATTTTAATTAACATTCAAGTGAATTACATTACAAACGGAATATTTATGAATGCACGAAGTGTGTTCATTAAATGGACTTAATGATGAATCTGTGATATTACGAAGGACTTATAAGTTGCGGTTGTTTTCATTTATTGAAACACGCTAACTTGTTCAGATATTACTTGAGGCCCTATCTTGCAGTGCACCCAAAATATTTTAGGAACCGTATAATTTTAGTTGCATAACAATAATAGTTACTACTTAGTATTGAAAGAAATATGATATGATATACAGGGTGTTTGTAGATAAGTGCGAAATATTTTAGGGAGTGGTTGCCGAAGTTACTTTGTGAAAAAAAGTTCATATAAAACTAGGTCGAAATATGCTTCGTTTCCGAGATAGTGTTTAAATTTTAATTTTTTATTTATTTTTATGAATTATTTCAGTTTTAAAGATTTAAATTTTTTAATAAAAAAAATGGGACGCCACTGACTTTTTCCCGTTTTGATATTATTTTAGAAATCCGCCGTCAATTCTGAATGAAATTGGTCACTTCAATTTTTTTCATAGCATGCACTGTTTTTGAGGAAAAAATAAAACATTTTATTGCAAGTTGTGTATTTTCAATTTCTATTGATACATTATCTAGTAGGTTGCTGTCAATATTTCTTAATAAAAAAATACGTCCATCAAATTTCGAGTCAATATCTTTAAATAAATAAATAATTAATAAAAATAAATAAAAAATTAAAATTTAAACAGTCTATATCTCGTAAACGAAGCATATTTCGACCTATGTTTATATGAATTTTTTTTCACAAAATAACGTCGGCAACCACCCCCTAAAATATTTCGCACTTTTTTACAAACACCCTGTGTAAAAAATGATAATTAAACAGTATTATCCAATTTTTATTAAAATTTTCGACCTATATCGATATCTAAACTATCTAAACTGCTGAAGAAAAATTAGTTCTATATTGAAGTATTACATTTTGGATTTAACAGAATTAAAACTACTAAATTTAATATTGGATTTCTTTACACATAAATTTTCTGAATATAATTATTTTTAGTATTAATTATGTAAATTTATTACAATATTTACATTAGGGTGGCTTAAAAAAACGAATATTTTTTTTCGTGTCTCTTGTGAAAATATGTTACTTTATCATGTTTTAAGAGCCCCCTCAAAAAATCAGCTCAAAAAAATTTTTATAGAGGTCGATGAAGGTTTTTAAAAATTTCCAATATCGTCAAACACTGAATTTTTTAAAAAAAATTTTTTTCGTTACTTTATCATTTTCTAGGTTGAAAAAAATCTCAATTCTGAACATTTCAAGATATTTTAATTTTTAAAGGTCACTCGTAATTATTTTAACTTTCAAAGTAGTGTCCCTATATTTTCGAGCAAGCTCTAAAAATAAATATCAATGAACTAATAATTTTTTTTTATTGAATTTGATGAACAAAAGAATAGAAAAAATTTATGAGACACTTAAATTTTAAAAAATTAAAAAATTATAAATATTTGACTCACAATGTGGTTGTAAATTTTTTAATTTTTTAAAATTTAACTGTCGTGATTTTTTACTATTCTTCTGTTCATCAAATTCAATAAAGAAAAATTATTAGCTCATTGATATTCATTTTTAGAGGTCGCTCGAAAACATTTTAGGTACACTACTTTTAAAGTTAAAATAATTATAAATGACCTTTAGAAATTAAAATATCAATTTGAAATTTTCAGAATCGAGATTTTTTCAACCTAGAAAATGATAAAATAACGAGAAAAAAAATTTAAAAAATATTCAATTTTTGTTGATTTTAGAAATTTTTAAAAATCTTGAGCGACCTCTAAAAAAATTTTTTTGAGTTGACTTTTTGAGGGAGCTCTTAAAACATGACTAACATATTTTCACAAGAGACACGATAAAAAAATTCGTTTTTTTGGGCCACCCTAATTTACATATTTGCAATACCTGAAAAAATTATACAGAATATTTAATATTTGATCTCTGCTGTGCATTACATTCACTTTGTTTTTAAAATATTATCAATAAATATTACAATACGCTTCGGGTTTGTGTTAGTTTAAAAGAACATTTAAACGAAACATGTAACATTCAGCCTCTGACAATTTTACTCTAATAATTAAATAATTATGTGAACATCAGTATTTTAATAGTGGTTTTAAGGCTTATGCTGATATTTAAACTACCATAGTTTTCCAGATTGTTACCCCATAGCCTATATATCGGGTCACCACAGTTACCGATTTACATCACATTTCCCTAGCCTCAAATAGAAATCCTTGACCTGCCCATGTTGCTCTCGGTCTAGGCTCTGTGGGGGCGGATCCGCTATCGAACCCCCTAGATTTGCTCTATTGTTGATTTCGGTTCTTGTTGCTGGTTCTAAGACCACTAAAGACGGAACCGCTCCTCGGACACTGGTGATCCTCTGACAAGTTCGTAGTAGCTTTTGTAACTGGTGACATCCAATGTACCCAAACTTTTCATTCTTCACTTTCGGCATCTTATGATGTGACAGTAGCGAAGCGTTTGAAAGCATTGATTACAACCCGTTACCGATGCTGCTCAAAGGGTAATCGTTGCCTGAGAAGTGGTTCCGTCCGTAGCGGCTCTAGAATTAACAACAACGACTGAAATCAACATCAGGACTGACCTAGGCGTTCTGGTAGTATGTCTGCCCCCACAAAACTTAGCCCGAGAACAACAAGGCAGGTCAAAGGTTCCTAGTTAATACTAGAAAATGCTATGTAAGTCTGTACTTAATATCACTATTTTAGGCTTTTAATAGTTTACTATTTTAAAAGAAATGCAATGAAAGAATCAAAATTCAAATTTATGAAATAACAGCTCGTGCGACAAGTTTTTTTTTAAATTATAAAACGAAGTCTATTCGAATAAGGTTTTTTTAACGTGCAAAATATACTTGTATAATAAATGCAAAGGCACTGTTATAAAGAAGAAATATATTCTTTCGTCTCTAATCTAATATCGGCCTGAAGAAAAGTTGTAAGTAAATTTTAGCTAAGATAAATTTCTTGTAATCGAAGTGGTGTTAATACGAAAAAATTTAACGGCCGCTTTCAAATAAATTATATGTGAAAAGAGTGAAGACTGACGCCAAATTGATTATTTTTTTAAAATGTTTCTATGTCGGGCCATGCAAGATTAACACAAATTAAAAATTATATTTAAACGTAAGATTGTGAATCTTCAACTATAATTTACTCGTGTTTAGTGCAATTTTAAGCAGTTCTGTAGTTCACTTGATGAAATTGATCGTTTAGTTTTATTCCTTGTTTTAATGTACTGTTAAAATATTTACGTTTTCTTCTTGTATATTTTAGTTTTAGGTGTACAGATGCGTTAGATATTTATCTTCATATTATAGGCATAAAGAATTCTCATGTTAACAAACTAGAATTTTATTTTATTAAAAAAATGTAAAAAATATACACCAAAGTTGTTTGATAGTACGAGAAAATATTGTAGGTACAAAGATATATAAATGAATTTATGTATGTGCGTATTACATCACACATTTTACAATACTAGCCCCTACATACTAGCCACTGTGTTGTTTCAGTGCAATAACGTTTCTTCAATTTTTAGTTCGTCGAGAATAACAGGCACACAAAGAATAATCATATACTTTTTATCATAGTATGATACCCCCCTGTATTTTGACCCGCTGAAGACGATGGAGTCGTCAGAAATACTGCAACATATCACGATTTTCCCTATTTTCAAAAAATAGCTCAAAATCAGTGGAAATCTCGATTTTTTTGTTAAAACAGGTAAGATTTTGAAATTAAAGTACACAGACATGTTAACAGAGTCAAAATAAAAACTTTCCAGCCATTTTTAACCAATTTTTAACATTAAATTGCATATGATCCTCAAGAATATAATTTAGAGAAAAAAGTGTAGAAATAAAAAGTTTTTATTTTGATATATAAACAATGTAAAAAAAAACAAATAAACGCGAAATATTCTTTCCCTTTCCCTTTTCTTTTTTTTTTAAGTTTTGGGAATATGTCTTTCCAACATCCTACTATTATATTCATGTCCCAACTTATACCGCCGTTTCCTATCTCGAATATCATCTTTCCCCTTGCTCTTCGCTATAGTCTCCAAGATTTTCCCAAAAGTAATTCTTATGAGAATGTAAGAAGTGCCATTTTACATTCATTAAACATAATTTTTTTAATTTTCCACTAGTTTCTCCACTAACGTTAGTATTCTTACCTTTTTTGCCAAGGAAATTTTCAACGTTTTTTAAACTAAGCCATGCAACTTTATCTATAGATCTTTATCTATAAGATAAAAGAGAGGATGAAAGAAATATAAATTGTAGTTACAAATAGGTACAATAATTTAAGTTTTTGTAGATATACTTTTAATAAAACCTTTTTAATACAAGAAAAATTTACAAAAATAAACTATAAATAACTAAGAAATTTCTTAAATCTATGTGTAAACCTACAAAATTAAAAACGTTTTGTTTCCCCTACAAAATACATACACTATTGGACGAAAGTAAAGCAACAAACTGCCAATTTTGCATTTTTCATTTTTTTATCAATTTAAAATCGGGATATGACAAGAAATAAACTTTTATTCGTATATCTTAAATGTAATTGTCACCCATAACAAACAGAAAAAAATTATACGTCAATGTATTAGGTATTATTATTGTTATTATGTATTAAACATTAGGTACTGTGTTATAAAGTAATAGCAAAAAAGTAAAGCAACATTATTTAATGAACAAAAAAATCTGACAAATCTGTTAACAATATCCCAACTTAAGACTTAATTATTAACAGAGCTGGGTAATTCCTGGTGAAAAAGTAATTAGCAATTACAATTCCCTTTTTTTTCCCTGTAATTGTAATTGTATTTAAGTACTTTTTTTTATTAAAGTAATTTGGAATTGTAATTGCAGTAAAATTGTTATAGGAATTGTAATTTGTAATTATATTATTTGAACTATCGAATTACAAATTACTTCTATAATTACAATTACTTTTTCTAATAATTATAATTACTTTTAAGATCATGCGTATTGCGTAATTGCGTACAGATTTGCAGACTTCTATTATTTCATTTGAGGAAAGCCTTGTGCCGCGTGAACAATAAAAAGTGATTTGGTGAATTAACCTCAGAATTAACAGAGTACATTTTATTTTATTATAATTATTATTAATTTAGAAAAAAAAACGAAGTAAAAATATGTTGTCTATAGCATCAAGTTTTATAAAAATATATATTATGTATCTATGTGTTACTGCTCTTATTTTGAGTTGAGAAAACTTTTGGTTCGGTTACTCAGCCTTTCACTCGTACTTGTTCGATTCGTAATTTTTTTAATAATAATTATTGCTTTCCAGTCTACCCAAAACTACTGTATTCTATATTTTGCAAATGTACTAACAACCAAAAAAAGAGCATCGAGTTGAATTAATTACCTGATCAATAATATAAAATTATAGTATGAACTGAACTAGTTTAAATTATTAGATTAGGAATAAAAATATAAAAATTCTATATCAGAAAATGAATAAGAATAATCTTTTCATTTTAGTATCAATTCTAATAAATAATAAAACGCAATATTACACAACACTTTTAATTTAAATTTTTAACTTAACTTTTTCCTTTTTCTCTGTTTGGTCACTATAATTTACTTTATCATAAAAGTAATTAGAAAAGTAATTAGAAAAGTAATTAGAAAAGTAATTGCTAAATCCATTTTCCATGTAACTGTAATTAAATTAATATAATTCCTTTTTTAAAGAATATACTTTGTAATTGTAATTAGTTCCTTTTTTTTTAAAGTAATTTGTAATTGTAACTATTTTTAAATTACAAGTAATTACCCAGCTCTGATTATTAATAGAGTTGATTGCATAACCATTATTTGCAATAACTTTTGCACACCTTCTGAGCATGGACAAGATCAACTTTTGGATAACGTTTTCTGGTATACTTTGCCAAATTTCAATTATTTTATTCTGTAAAGCTTTTTTGTTACTGAATATTTCTGTCCTTATCTTTCTTTCTACTTCTTCCTACAGGTTCTCAATGGGATTTAAGTCAGGTGATTGTGATGGCCAATCCAAAACTCATACATTATTGCCACGAAACCAATCTTTCACAAGCTGCGAGGTATGCTTAGGATCATTGTCCTGCTGAAATATGAATCTCGGAGGCATTTCCCACTCTGCATATGGCATCATAATGTTCTGAAGGATATCTCTTTACACAAAACGATCCATAATTCCATCAATGAAATGGAGAGGACCTATTATGTTTAAGGAAAAACATCCCCATAAAAATACAGTTCCACCGCCATGCTTAACACTTGGTGTTACATAAGCAGGATGGAATCTCTGATGTACGGGTCTTCTTATGCGACGCATACCATCAGCTAAATAATACTTTTTTCCGGTCATTTTCAGTCCAAGTCAAATGAGCTTTGGCAAACTCTAGCCTGGCAGCTCTATTTCTTGCTTCTACTAAAAAGCTTCCCCTCAACTAACTTTCTACGAACTGTGCGCTCACAGATGTTTAAATTTCCAATATCCGCCATAATTCTGGGACCTGACTTCCATGGATCCGAGCGACAAATTCATTTAATCAATCTGTTGTCATTTGCTGATGTTTTTCTAGGTCTGCCCGACTTCGGCATATTATTTAAATGTCCACTTTCTTGAAATTTGCACAATATCCTCGAAACTGTGTATCTGCCCACTTCAAACCGACGTGCAATGTCTGCCTGACTCTCCCCGTTATTAAACGCAGTTAATACTCTTTGCTTTGAGTCAGTATTGATAGCAATACCTTTAGGCATTTTGAGAAAACTTGTTAATATCGTAGGATTATCGATTATTCACTTAAACATTAAAGAAGAAAAAATATCGAATAAATAAAATTAATAACTGTTGCTTTACTTTTGTCTGCTTAAAATTAGCACACTTAAGACAAAAACCATATAACAACAAAACTGAACTGTCAAACCTAAAACCAAATAATTGAATGACAGCAACCTACTACGTAACGCTTGAAATTACGTTATTTTCTTAATTTTTTGTTATCAACTTCAGACAAAGTCAAAAATACATTTTTTACATAAATGTTGCTTTACATTTGTCCAATAGTGTAGGTCTTCAAAAGTGGTGCGTTAAACATACAGGGTGTTTTTAAGTAGAGTTCAAAAATCCAGGAGTGTATTGTATAGCCAAAAATAAGGAGTTTTTGTTATGTAAATGTGGGGTCTTAGGACAGCCATTGTCCAGCAACAGCGTTTCAAAAATTAAAAAAAAATCAGTTTTTAATTTTTAATTTCTAAACCGCTTGAGATAATTTAACCAAATTCGGTGTGCATATTTAGTATGACAGTAGGTATGAAACAAAAAATTACTAGCTTTAGAAACTTACCAGTGGTGGAGGTGTGGGTATCATCAACCATTATTTGCAAAAAAGATATATCACTGTATAGTATTACAAAGAAAATTATCTTCACTTTTTGTTTCTTTACACTTTTTTGTATTCCAGACCGATTAACAACAAAATTGACTTATTTGATCAAGTACATTTTTACGATACTTTTTACATTACTTAAAATAATAACAAAATAATTAATTTTGATCTCTACTTAATAACAGGGTTCATAGTATAAAAGTAATAAAGAATTCCCTGACTTTTCCAGGTTTTCTCAGACTTATAAAAAAAAATCCAGGTCACTTGTTCATTTTTACATACTAATTGGTATTTATGCATTAAATTTTTTCTCGACTGGACTTCATAATCTTTTTTATACCCTAATAACCTCTTATAAATAAAGGTTTCAAAACCACAAAAAGTATTCTCTTTCAAGAATCCAGGGCCGGCTTTCACAAAATTTCCAGTTGCAAACATTAAATTCCTTGAGTTTCATGAATATTTTTTAAATTCCCTGACTATTCCCTGCTTTTTCTGAAGAATAACAAATTCCCTGACTTTTCCCGGTTTTCCCGGCCGCTACGAACCCTGTAAGAAACACCCTGTATACTTTAACTCCGATAGATAATTTTTTTCTTTTTTATTTAAAATTCAAGAGCAAAATTTTTAAAATATAGAAGCATATTAGCTATTTCTTAACATAAAATTTAATATTTTAAATTTTTTTTCTCAAACAACTATTTATACTAATTTACTACCATTGTTTTTTTTTTAATATGGTGTTTTAATTTTCAAAATTAAAGTTTAACTAAATAAAATATTTTAATAAAAATTTCCAATATATTCCTGGTTTAAGAAAATTTTTATACTTTTTCGAATTTCTAGGGGAGGGTCAGCTGCCCTCCCCTACCCCCCTTTACCGACGCTCTTGCGTTGTTCATTACTTCAACAAAAGTTGTATCATTCAACATGGTACGAATGTGGGACCCGTCAAATATTCCTTCTTTTAGTTATTTGTCAGGATCAGGAGGCTGTGAGAAAATTTTTCTAAGTATTTGAAACAGTTTCCTTCTTTACTTAAAGCTCTTACGAACTGTTTTAACACGCTTGTATAGTTTAATTTCAAAATCTTAACTGTTTTAACAAAAAGTCGAAAATTACACTGATTTCGAGCTATTTTTGGGTTATGGGAAAATTCTTACGTGATGGGGCATTTCTAACGGCTCCATCATTTTCAGCGGGTCAAACTATGGCAGCGTATCACTGTTAAAAAGTATATGAATTTTTTTTTTATGCTGGTATTTAACTTATTTGAGAAGGTCAGTGATTATCAGTATTTTATTGTAATCTTGCTGGTCTCGTTAAATTATTATTTTATTTATTTAGTACATATTGTAATTACATCAGATGTATAGGTATTTTAAACGTACAGATATAAGCTTTGTTAATTTCTGCCGTTAGCTTCTGCATCTCTAAATAATCCCGGTCCTCCCGAGCGTTTCCTCTTGCAGGCGTGTGTTATGTAAATACGAATATAATCAAAATTGCATGCAAACAAACGAGTAAAACTGGGGAAGTAAGGTGTATGGAATCGGGGAAACGCACGGGAGACCCGTCCCAGTAAAGTTTGTACATGATAAGAAGCTATAATTCCATGAACTGTAGCAATGCCAAATGTATCATATATGTTATGACGTAGTAACAATAATAGTGAAAATAGGTGTTGTGTATGTACAAAGTGTAGTGGAACTCGAACCGTAAAAGTGTTGCGCAACGTCAAAAGTTGCCGCTCAGTTCACCATAAGTAGCACATACATTAAAACCGCAGACGTTTATTCTTTCATATTAGTTTTAGGAGGAGTCACGGAGCCAACATAAAAATATTTTTGTGATTTGTTTAGAATATAGGATATGAGATAATGTACAAAATTTATATAAATCTTGTAAATGTAGAAAGAAAATATTACAATTTAAATGAAATTATAAATGCCTTCCTGCCATTTATGGGTCTACCACGCTCGTTTGTCTTTATGCATGTTGCGAGGTGATAAATATTTTCAAAAAGTGGCCTTTAAACTTTTATTAACTACTTTGGATGTTATACGCAAAGTCTTGGATATCTATTTCTCTAACGTTTTATTCATTAGTAGTGATCTTATGTTCGACGACTAGGCTTAGATGTGTTCAAAAATGAAGTAGTAAGTGCCTTCCAAAAACTATGACCACTTATGTCATCCGAGATACTAAATTTTTAACAAAATTGTGCATTTTGATGTGTTTCAGTATGGTATCACCCTGAATGGCATGTTCTTTTTCATATCTCTGTAAATTACATTTATATAAACTTTATTATGTAAGCGAAAATAATGTGAGATTGGCATTTTTAGATTTTTAGACGTGTAATTACCCAAAATTCAGGTAAAAGCTTTATTTTAATGTATACTATAAATATAGTTCGATGTTAGTTCAAATATAACATAGCATAACCTACCTAAAGTTATGATAAATAGCCTCTTTAGTCAGTACGCAATAATTATTATTCATTCAAGTTGTGCTACTCGTAGAGACAGTCTGAGATTACATGCAATGGTCCAGTTGTACACAGGATAAGTTGTTATTAATATACATGTGCAGTTTACTTTGTATTATTTTTATATGACTTAATTTATTCAACTCCTTGAGTTTTTTCATTGTTTGAACTTATGCACATCATTATTTTATGTCTGTATGGTAAATAAAAATTTAAAAAACTGAAAATGACCTCACTTCGTTTATTATTCTTCCTTTTCATCTCTTCCCCCATATACCCCCAGTCATAATGTCATTAATTTTAGGCACAGCGATCAGACGTTATAGCGAAACAGCTGATTTCCTATAGTAGGATCATATTCGATGCAAAGTAATATATCATTGCCTGTCAAGGAATCCAGTGCAGTACAGTTTTAAGGGGTTTAGAAATTGAATAATAATTTCTTTATGCATTATGAAGGGATCATAAACTATTTATTTTAAATGTAAACTATTTATTTTAAATGTAATTATAAATGCAATTTGTCTTTTAAATTTCACATATGTACTTACTACATGTCACCTCTATATGCGCCACTGTTTACTTGTTTTTTGGAGACGGTCTCTGATTTACGACCAAGCTTCCCAAGTTAATATTTGACGTATAACCAACCACTTCTACACTCGATGCATCTGGGCGACTACAGCTACTACCAGAACACACCATTTTACATTCAATTTAATTTTAAATTTGCAATGGCTCATCTTATGCTTCCTAAATATGATGGCATGAGTTTCCTTTGATAAATCACTGACAATTTTTTGCTCTACTTTGCATCGAATATGATCCTACTATAGTTGTAGCCTCGTCCAGTTTTGCAATTGCTTTCAAAATCAAAGTGCAATGGATCTCAACTTTATTAAAATTTTATGGACAAATGAGTAAGTGTTTTTTAGACATTTTTGTCATTTTAAATAACCATGTACTATACATCTCTGAAAAGTAATACAATAAGATATATGTACTACAAACTGAATAATTATCTACTCGAACATATGTAATACTATAAAAATCAATCATAAATAACAGTGAAAACGTTAAGAATATTAAAGTTAGACCGGACAGGACGATGGGTAAAGATTCACTTTCGATGTAGGTCGGTGGTCAGGATGGTCCAAAACAGGGTTTAAATAATGATTTAAAAATTTTTTTTTTCAGCGTATATATGCAATTTAAAACTTTAATGGCGTATTTGTATTCTACTCATTTTTCTCTATCTTTCCTTAAAATTAATGACATTATGATTGAAACACCCTATATAAAAACTACTGAAATGATGATCAAGACAAGAGATTTCAGGGCATTTACTTAGAGAAGTAAAAGTGAAAAAATAGTTACATAGTAATAGTTGGGGATGGGACAAAGAAATAACAGTTTTATTTCCTGCCGACGAATGGAGATAAAACTGGTTTTTCTACAATCTATCCCCGACTACCATCATTTGAGCAAAAATTTTAAGGTTCCAAAAATATTTTTAAAGATAAGACATTGTTGTGTGGACATCCGCGCGCAAAACAATATTGTTAACTTTGTGGACCCACATATCTGTAGATTCATGCGAAAAAATCTGTATAAATCTGTAACAAAAATTGCAAACTGTAAAAAAAATTCATAAAAATTGAACGTAGCGTAGCTATAATTTTTGCTTGAGGTGCACCCAGGGCTGCACAAAAAAGCTTGCAATCAGTGACTTAAACTTGAACACGTTTTGATTTGATTAAAAATTGTCACACAGTCATCAACTTACCGATATGACAAAGATGATAATATTAGATCTTTTTTTTCTGGGGAGAGCCGTGCCTGCACCCTTCCCCCCTAGCTACGCTTATAAAACCAGTGATAGTGATAAAGAGCTTTGTTTTATTTATTTGATGTCTCAGTTATTCTCACCTAATTGGAACAGCATTCAGAATAGCTGAGATCTCACTTAAATAAAACTCGGCTAATACATTAGCTAGAGCATGCACTGTCTAAGATACCCCAGTTGGACTAAACTCTCGTAACTGTGCGCGCTATCACAAAAAAAAACAGACCTTTTCCAGACAGTCCATTTTATTTACGACTACAGCACAAAAAAATATTTCACTTATGAAAAGAAAACATGAAATGAACAACAAAGATCCTGTTTGGGATTTTTTTTCAAAATGTGCAAATATGGAACCCAAAATTGGATTAAAAAAGTTTCATTATCTTCCTTCAATTAGATTAGCTAAAAGATGGAGATAGTTTAGGACCTACAAGATTCACAATAGCCAAGTTTAATTAAGGATAAACATATTTATCAAAACCATAAAAAATCCTTAAATTTATAGTATTTAAAAATCTGAAATCGTGTCAAAAACCCGTAGATTTTCTAGTTTTTCCACTTATTATGGAATGGAATCACCCTTATTTGTCCCTTATTTGAAATGGTTATGATTTCCTCTGTCATTTATTTATATATCATTTCCTAATGTTTTTCTAACATTAATAGGTACATCATTCTTTCAAAAATTTAGTGGTTAATACCTATACTATATTTAATGAAAAAAAAAAAATCTATGATAAAATCAAACAATATAAAAATAAAAGTATATTTATTTATGTTCCATTGTTCCTATTGCAATTTGATGATAATGAACTTACTTTGCTCCATACAATAATGCATACTACATTCTTTAATCATAGGCAACCAATTATGCACTTGGTTTTGTTGATAATTGAGAGAACTTTTTTTGTCATTGAAGGAAAACATTCTACATATTTTTCAAATAGGTAAGTGGGAATACTAGAACAGAATATATAATTATTCTACAATTTTACTAATTAGTTATATTTTTATCATGAATCACAAAATCGGTGTGGATGGAAAGAGAACTGTTCTTGTATGGTCAGCTTTAGTTTAGGACCTTTTTATATTTAAGGTTGCACCGGCACACTGGCTATAAGCTGTCAAAATCGCCATGTTTTAATTGTAACATAAAGTGGAGGTGATTGATTGTCAGGAATGTTGTTATTAAATTTATATTTTTACAAAGGTATTTTGACCGTATTTGAATTACACCCGTCCCTTTTTGGTTGTCGTTTCGTTTTCCTTTTTAATTTCCTTTTCATTGTAAAGGTTGATACCCGTTTTTATTTGTTCGTCCTACTGGCTCATATTACCAAAATTTGCTTAATATACAAAATTCAGATATTAAGCATTTTCTTTCTAGTTTATTCACCAGTTTATTATTTTAAGCTTAAAGTGTGTAGAAATGAAATACCACGACTTGGCTTGTGTTCTATTTAGATTACTTTTAGTTCATTTAGGTACCTATATTGGTGTCAAGTTTGATGGTTAGAGAAAATAAGTATTCGTGTTTTAGAATGATATCCGAGGTGATGGCTAATGGAACTAAGGAAAAATGGGACCCAGGTGAGCCCAGAGTGCATTGGATATTGTTTTATTTTGTTAGCAATTTTATTTTCGTTGAACTTATTAAAGCTATCTTTAGTAGGCTTCTTATGGTTTGTTTTTAACATAACTTTAATATTGACTGCAATTAATTATTACATCCTGAATATTGTATGTGTATTTGCATTGTTTGGATTTTTCAAATTTGGATATGTGAATGTACAAGAATTTTTTCGTAATAAAGTTTTGTGGTAGGTACCTAAACATTGGTACATTAACTAGGTAGGTATTAGGTGTCAAATAACAATAAATGCCTGGCTTTTATGACTGAAGACATCAACCTGTGCTTTAATATTTATCCACTTAATTTTATCATATTAAATATGAATGTTTACAATGAATGAATTAATGCATGATTTTTATTCTATTTTGGGCATCATATTCCTAATAAATCATACTTTTTGATTGTGAAACTGTTTAAAGTAAGGGTAATAGCACAAATTTAAGTATATCGTGAATTTTAAATTTACTATAAATTTATTTTAAAGTGCATAAGTTCTGTATATCTGCATACTCGTTAAAAAAGAGGATAAGTACCTACCTAGCAAAAAATAACAAATCTGCTTGCAAATCTGTAAATAACAAGGAGAGTTTTTATATTTTAAATATATGTCGGATTTGTTATTTAGGGCATAAAGTAAATCAAATATATTGCTTCAAATTTCTACTAATTAGGTGCCTATACTATCAGTTGTGTTGAAACAATACTAGGTACCGAGATAAAACCGGATAATCAGTTAGTAATATACATATGTAGTGTATACAGGGTGTCCCGAAATTAATGGGACACAGCAAGTTTGGCTTCCTGGTGATAAAATAATGCGAAGCAGCCAAACTTAGCTTGGTCAAAATTCTTAAAATTTTTGGAAAGGATTCGAGGGTTTTCTGGGATGAGAAAAACGAATCCGTTGTTAATCTTGCTCTAAACGCTAAAGGGCGCTACATAATGTACTTTTTTTGGATAAACATTGGTCATAACTTTTTAATAGAGATATTTTCTTTGTCTCTTTTTCATCGTCAGAAATCTACTATTGCTCTGTGTTCAATTAACTATATATCACTAATCACTAATCTAAATAAAAAAAAATTAGATAAATATGGAACGAATACACTGAAGATGAATTTTTCGATACAAAACGTCTGAATCTTGTTTGGACTGAGGCGATATAGTATTGGGGGTCATGAAAGCTTGCAAAAATTGTAATAAAATGTCCAGGGTCGTATTTAAAAAAATGAAGTTGATGATGGTCCTGGAAAGACGAAACATTACATATAAAAATTGATTATGCCATTCGATAGAAGGCAAAAAGTGACAATGAGAAAGTGTTCTTCTTTTTTCAATATCACTTCAAATAAGGCTGACATTAAACAAAAACGGATTTCCAAAATTTCGGATTTCTTCAGATATTTCGAAAACTGATCATGTTAGCCTTGATTTCTCAGAGGCATAATGTTGGTCCCCTGATTACGGAACTTTGCCCCCATTTAAGGTACTTCGTACATCTTACTGCTTCCGAGAACCCTGTAGTGAGAAACGAATTTGTAACAGCCTGTATAATAAAATGCGAACGTATGGGAGTCATATGGAAAACTTTCTGTTTTGCCACCGAACATAAAATCGATAGTCATATTATGTTTTCGTTCAGAATAAAAAATCCAACCACTTTAACACATAATGTTTTAAAAAGTACAGTAGAACCTCGATAATCCGAACTAATTGGGACCGGGGGTGGTTCGGACTATCGAATCGTTCGGATTACCAAACAAAGTGCTTTCCAGGCATAGTAGCATGCAAAAAATGAACAGTGACATACTATTTCCCATAAAATGAGGAGCACGTTGTATTGTTAAAGGTACAAAATAGTTTGTTTAGTAGTAAGGTAACTATATTTGTTATATAACTGTTTACTGTAGCAGTTAGAGAGCAATTCTGATTACATACTATTTTTATTTTTCCCAAAACGGCGTTCGAATTGTCGAGCGTTCGGATTACAGGGGTTCGGATTATCGAGGTTCTACTGTAATATCATTTAAATTTATCAAAATATGTGCTCAGAAACTAAAGGTACCTATTCACATTACAGCACCTGTGCTGCCTAGTGTAAGTAAATAAATAAATAAATAATTTGTAATTGTATTTATTCTAATATTTTATTGAACAATTTTGCTGGTTTATTTTTTTTATTGATGTTGAGTTTATCTCATAATTCTGCAACATATATTTTTTCAAATTGTGCTTTTGTGCATTTTAGTTTTTACATTATCCATCCCGTTTCAAGCTGTTTATTTTAAAGAATAAATATTATTGTGTTTTATTGATGCTTATTTATTCACTCGGTTAAAAGCAATCTATAAAAAAATAAAGACAATGGTGCCGAAGATTGTTTTCATTTCGGAGTCGTACTGGCGCTGTAACTTTAAAATGCAATGGTAAATGATCGATAATTCCGAGGATAATTCCTTGAGATGGGTTGTTTAAATATTAATCGAAGCAATAAAATAACAATAACTTGCAGGCATTTTATTTGTAATCGTTGTTGACTGCAGCATGCCCTTGATAGAAGTATAGTGTGAATATTTTACTCGGATTTTCAAAATAATTTGTGATACGTAAACGGAAAATTAAATTTTGTGGAACTATAAGTATTGGATTAGTTGTAAAATTAAAGATTTTGCAACAGTTTTAATACGTGTTTCGTTTTGGATGTGGAACATTGTGGAATATGTAACATAGGTAATGCCGAAAAATGAATACAGGTCGCTTATGTGACATCGATCTTAGGTCCATTAATTTCAAAGGTATTTAGAATTATCAATTAAGCACAAAATTTATCTGGTAGTAAAGCCTATCTGAATATCGGTTACAATAAGTACATCCTGCTTCATTCAGAGAAATTATAGTTCGAGAAACAATAAAGACAACAGAATTGACAATTGAATACGACAGACGTAGCTATGCTACGGGATTGGGACTTCAGTTACATATATTTGAAAATATTACAAATGATATCACATCTTTGTATTATGGCATTAAATAGAGTGAAGTTTGGATAAGTAAATTACATACTCATTTTGATACACATGTTTGAGACAACCTGTATATATAATTATATACAGGGTCGGAAAGTCCCCGTGGTTCATCGATCGTTACGTGTTAGCGATAAAGTAAGTCATGCCACAAATAAGAAGTGGATCTTATTTGTGGAAGGGCGAAATGGGCGGTGTCTATTAGAGGCCTTCATTATAGCCATCTTTCTCTATCGCACGGATTTCTAAGACTTTCTTTATCGCTCTCACGTAACGGCCGATGACCCATGGGGACTTTCCGACCCTGTATAATAGACCAATCGAAATAACTGATTTAGAGGGGAAAAATGAAAATTGTTACCTGGACTTAGATAAGTGGAAATGGTAAAGGGGCTTATAATAATCATAAAAAAATTAATGCGTGAGCAAGAGCGACGGAGGGTTGATTTGAGGGATTAAAAAGTTATGAAAAATTGTATCACTGGGATTTCTGGCGAAAGTTGACGTCAATAAAAAAGTATCCAATACAAAAGTTGTAGATCATGATCATTTTTCGTTTTTTATTTCTCATTTCCGCAAAAATAATAACGAAACTTGGTGAAAGTATACCTTTATGTGTCTTAAATAATCACAATTTTTTTTAGATAAAAAAATCACGAAGTTTCTGAGAGGCCTGAAACAATTTTTTTCAAATAAAAATTCTACTTAGAAAAATCATCGTACAGAGTTCTGCCGGTAATCATTTTTTTCGTTTTGATATATACTATTTGGTGAAATAAAAAAATCTGTAATCACATTTCAAAGACATGCTCAAAAATGCAAAAAAATTAAAAAATAACTTGCAACAATGAATTTTTTAATTTTTCAATGAATGTTTCAGTAATTGTTGCAACAATGAATTTTTCATTTTTTCAATGAATGTTTCAGTAATTGTTGATAATTTGTTTAAATTAAAAAACATTCAAAAACTGATTACACCATTTAATTCTACGGAAAAAAAATACAAAAAACTGTGTCTCATTGTTTGATCCAAAACTTTATTTTTGTACAGTATAGCTATAAACATAAAATCGAATAGTGAATAAATAAAATAAACAATAATTTTTTTCGTAGGATCGATTACTGTACTTATTTTATTTTTTTTTTAATTTTGATGAATTCATAGATATACAGTGTGTCCAAGATAAGGATGGGATAGCATTAAGATCTGGGAAACGGTAAGAGATACGGGGTGGCTCAGATTAGAAAAAAGTTGTGTTTTTTTACCTAACAATATGCCGTTTAGAAAGTTTTAAAATTCCGGGCAGTTCCGGAGATAGCCGGAAAAACCCGAAATTTTGCAAAATTGTTTAATTTTTTTCTGGCTTTATTTGAAAACGAATTTTAAAATAAATTACATATTTACAATGCCACTTTTTTCGCTCTATGGCGTCATTTTTACAATCCGACGTTTCATCTTCGAGGGGCCATCATCGGGTTAATTTTTTTAAATACGTCGCTGCTATTTTCATGACAAAATCTAAAGTCATTTTTAATTCTGAATTAGAGGATATTACTGCTGTAATCGCTTAAAAAGTTTTTAGCTTGATTTAGCTGTCATTTAAAATTTTTCCTGAGTACGGCTCTGAACGCTTTCAAAATATCTATTGGATGAAGTCACAATAGTATAAAAGTCAATACCGCACAAAATATCCAACAATTTTTTTTACTACTATGTACACTCGACGCAAGATAAAGATTTCCAACCTAAAAGGCATACTACTTTTACAGGGGTGAGCCGGTGGACTATTAATAGGAATTTTGGGAGGCATCAATAATTAGGGGCGTGTCATTTTTTTTTGTGTAGGCACGTGCAATACATAACAAAAAATTGCAGGTCTGAAGTACATATATGCATTATAAAAAGAGAAGAGTATACAGGTTTTGAAATAATTTTGTCTTGCCACATTATTTTTCTTGTCCATGAGAAAATTAATATTTTGAAATAAGAATTTGTGTCATATTTTGCAGAAAGTAGGTAGGTCATGAAGGCAACAAAATAAAAAAAATATCGTAAACTACAGTTTTATTATACTTATACAGTTTCGGGAGGAAAGGGAAATATTTTAAGGACGTGTTCTGGAAGTGAAAATAAGTAAATAAGTTCAAGACATTATGGGTCCCGAAATGTTTCCTTTCCGAGATAGATGTCGAAAGAAATTTAAAATCAGGTTTTTTCTAAATAGTATCTCGAAAACGATTTAAGATATTACACTGCCACTGTACTAATTATACACCAAAGCTCAGTGTAATATCTTAAATTGTTTTCAAAATATTTAGAAGAACAGGATTTTTTTAAATTTTACATCTATCAGAAAGGAAGCATTTCCGGGCCCATAGTGTTATGAACTTATTTACTTATTTTGACATTATTTTATAAACAAAACAAAAACAAAACGAGTTATCACGGAAATATTATTTTTGGGGGTGAACATGAGGGTTAGTTTGCATTCGTTTTAGGATAAAAGAAAAAATATTAGTCGTTATTAATATGTATTTACCTTTTTGAGATTAAAAATGGATATTGAGCATACAATAATTTAAAGAAACACATGTTTACTGACGCACGCGCATTGACAATAGCGAACGAAATAATCTATCTTTGTCATAAGCATACGAGTTGTCCACAACTTCGGTACCATGAGTGCGACAAAGCTAACGTGATTTTTTATTTTTGTCCTGGCAGTGTCGTAGGAGCTAAATAAAATTCAAAATATAAAAAGGTAAATAAATTTGTATCTGTCTAAAAAACAAACGTAAAAAAAAATCGAAGGCAACTTTTCATTATTTTAAATAATCAATGGAATAGTATAGAAAAAAAATTGTTTTAGTTTTGTTACATCATTAAAATTAACGACTAAAAATTTGAACTTGTTACAACTTTCTTATTAAAAATTAAAAATTATATCTATTTCTCTGAAAAGAAAAGTTACATTTTTTAAGTAGATTGAAAAAAAAATACAAAATTCATTTTTTTCTGCTTATAATTTTTTTTTAAATTTTTGAAATCTTCCCTTAAGTTCCAGCCTCCCTAACTGTTAATTTTAATAGTACAATAAAAAGTCAAGAGGCCATTTTTATGTAGAATTGTGTGCTTTACAACTTTTATAAGAAACTTCAACTGATCATTGAGGGCACCTATACAGTGTTCATTAATGGCGTACAGAAAAACCAGAGGCCCATTCTGTGGCTAAAATTAAGTAAATTTTTTTACACACACGTAGGCTTTTAAGGCCGACGCACAGTGGGAAATATTGGAAAAAATTCTCGCCACTCGCCAATTTTCATCGTCTCGTCGTGATTTTTTTTTTTAATAATCTCGTGGCAATCTGAATTTTCATATTCCGGAGAGGTTTTTTCGAAAACCCTTTTTTATATTTTTTAATGCTTAGGGAGCGACCCAACCTCAATGTCGAAGAAAATTTTTTTAAATACTCGATGTTCAGTTGTAGAAAAAAATGTTTAAGAAGTATCTGCTATTAATAAAATTGATTATTATGACCCTTGATGATATATTTGGAGTTAGGTTTTTGAAGAAAAAACATCAGATAAGTATATCATCAAGGGTCATAATAAGGGGCGCTCCCTAAGCATTAAAAAAAAGTTTTTCGAAAAAACCTCACCGGAATATGAAAATTCAGATTACGAGATTATTAAAAAAAAAAATCACGACGAGACGATGAAAATTGGCGAGTGGCGAGAATTTTTTCCAATATTTGCCACTGTGCGCTGTATCCGAGCTGCAGGATTTCCAAAATTAAAAAAAAATTAAAATTTTTAATTTTCTTAAATCCATTCAATCTAACTATTCGTAAGTAGGTAGTAGACGTTTTGCAAGATTTATTAACTAGGATGAATCGATTTTTCTATTGTAATATAAATGCAACTCTTTTAATAGAAACACGATAATAAAAAATGCATACGGAGTCGGCTATAAGAGTTTGTCGATTAGTCCCATTTTAAAAATGCCATTCTACCAGGAAAGCATTTTTGTACAAAACTCGTAAAATGTCAGATGTGACGGTAAAATATTGTCACACGAGTTTAATGGGAACGCCCCATATAGACAAGCGGTTAAGCCATCGTATTTCAAACAAAATACGATTCAGATTGGAAACCTTTATCTTGCGTCGAGTGTACATATTGGCAATATTAATTAGAAATAATAAAATATATGAAATATTTTAAATCGTATTATTTTTTTATTAGGTACAACTTTTTAAATTATTGATTAAACAAAATTGGTTCATTAGAAGGATACGAATTATGATAGGATTTTGTTGAAAATTTGAATACCCAGGCCAAGAACTTTTCAATCAAAATATTTTCAAAACTGTTACACTTCCGCATATACCGGAAATTGCATCAACTTTGTTATTTTTAATAAAACCCTGTATATTATTGCATTTTTGGATTCTACGTTAAATTTTAGGGTCACATTGTATAAACTTTTCTATTTTAAAATTAGCCGTTTTCAACATAATGCGATTTAAAAAAATTGCATACAGCACTGTTAGCGTCAAAAATATGCCTCGGAAACAGTTGACTCGGAAATCTTTATTTTTGGGATAACAAAAGTAGTAGTCATGGGGTTCCTTACGATGTTTTCAAAATTAGCCAGTTTTATACAGGGCCCTGAAAACTAATTGACAAACCTGAGGAGATAAAACAAAGTAAACTAACTGTCGACGAGAGCAAGCAAGACACAATCACATCCGCACCATGTAAATAACCACACTGAACTTGACCTAGTTACTGGATTGTAAACAGTTGATCAGTTGATTTAGTAGGGCGATGTAGGGTCGGCGTAAGGTTCACGTAATAATGTATTATCAATTTCCTGGAACACACTAGTTCACAGGCTGCTTAGCGAAAGTTGTTTATTTCCATCCTTTGTATCTTTTTGTATCTTTTGTATCTCTTTGAAGGATTGCACTTATTCCAGAAACACGCTGTATATACGATATTTAAAAACTCATATAATGTTAACTCTTGTGTTTCTACCAACATGGGTCCGTTCCAGCCTCGTTTATGTCTATTATTTCACAGTATTCTAAAATGTTTCATTTTCTGACATTTTCAAAATATTTCCAAAATGCCATTAATATTTATATGATTTGGGTTGTGAAATGTATTTAAAATAAACATATTTTAAGTATTCAAATAATGTACTCAATCAAGAGTGTGCGTACAAACTAGCACTTAAATAATTTTGTAAAAAAAATATGTACGCCACAGACTTTTCTGCTTTTCTTTATACAGGGTGTTGCCGTTTTAAACGTAGCAACTTTAACAGTTGATAGAGGATTTAAAATTTGAAGAAGAAAGTGTTGAATTTCATTTTTTTAAAACTATTTTCGTGATATCTAAAAAACAGTAAGTACTAACGAAACCAAATTAGGTACGTTTTGTGGCAACATGATGTCCTTTAAAGAGGACCTATAAACGATTCACTACAACGACCAGTGGCGTGCTAGATGTGTAGTTAGTGCCCTCTCTTTTTAATAGAATTTGTCTGCAAGTGACCCATTTTAAGTATCACGTCGAAGTCACCACTTGAGGGTTGCTTTCGGTGTGCATCAAAATAAAACTCTCAACGGTAAAATAAAAGTATTTTTATTGAAAACAAAGTGTGGTGAAAATAAATGTTGTCGGGGCGAGCGTTCGCTGAAGAATCCTCTTGTGGAGTCGCTTGCAGGTATATGTATTCAGTCCCTGGCACCAATCTGCCGTGGTACTCTTCCGGGAACTATAGCGCTTACAACGGTTAGTCCGGTCAAGCGTCAGTCTGGCGCTCTTAACATGATACTTAAGATGGGTCACTTGCAGATATGTACCCACAACAAGTTAAGAATGATAATTAAGGATAACTCCTTTTTATGTCGAACATTTAAAATGGTCATTTCGTTGAGATGTTCAACGTTTATGTGGTTTTCAGCCTTAACACGTCTCCTTACGTCCCTTCAGCAAGCTAGCAACCTGCCATCGACCGAGGAGGAATTAGGATTTCTGAGCGATTTGCTACAATCAAAGGAACTACACGCCCTATTCATCGTTCACCACAAGGTGATCAGTAATGGAGCAAGCGACAAGTTCTTCCCGATGCTGTCGACATCGATGGATGTCATGGCTGATGTCCTGGAGGAGCTCGTCAATCGGCCGTACATGTCGGACGACTGCAAAGAACTTTTTTACCTTCTTCAAAAACCTCATGTTCAGGTTTGTACTAGGTAGTATTACGGTTTATTTTACGATTTATTTCAATATATTTGCAATTAATACAAGATGTTTCTCTGGTTATGTTTTTAAACTCATCTGTAGAGAGCCTTAATTACCTACACCTGACTGATAGAATAGGTATTAGCTTTGTTTGTGGTAGCGATTTTGAACAAGTGATTCCAACCAAGGGAATTTCACCCTAGTTTTAGGTACATTTGCGCTTGTAGGGAAAAAGGAAGGACAAAAAATCCAAATCTTTTGTATACAGGGTGATTCAGTCATAATGTCATTAATTTTAAGAGCAGGTAGAGAAAAATGAGTATAATACGATGGCGTGATTAAAAAAAAATTTAAATGCATATTTAAGCTGAAAAAAAATATTTTCAAATCATTATTTAACCCCCTTTTCAGGCTGTTACTGACCGGCTGACGTCACAATATTATGCACGGCTACGATATGAACCTATGAACAATGCGCCCTAGATGCAACGTTGCCATATTTATATATTTTCGCTCATATAAAGACAATAAATAAACGGTTTTGCTCACGTCAGCCAATAATAATTTAAAATGCTATAAATTATTTTTTATTTATGCAATCAACATATTAAATTGTTATTGTTGCCCAGCAAGAACCTCGAGGTCTAAGCATGCCTTGCCAAAAATCAGTTTTTATTAGCATCATAATTTTAATATTTTAACAACATTTGCTGTAAGCCCGAAGGGGAAGGTTTTCAAACAATTCTACTAAAAATTAGTAACGCGGCCCATTCAGATGTTCAGGTAGAAAATGCGGCCCAATTAAACGATCGCCATTGACATTGACACCGAATCTCCTCTGAAAGCTATACCACCGACGAGTAGTGTGCGGGTAGTAGTGTGTTTCATCTGACCAAATGTGACTATTATGGCTGCAAAGAAATTAGCTGTTTCACTTTAAATAAGATTTAATATTGAAGTTACAAAACCCCAAAAGTTCAAATAATTTAAATTTCATTTCATAACCATTTCAATTTCGTTACAGAAATAATGTCATAAAAAACCAACACTCACTAGATAAATTATAAAGAGAGGATAAATTGTATGCAGTATTTAAATATTGACTGCAATTAGAAGAGAGACTTGTATATTCCATAAAAAAACAATGGGACGGAGACAAATAAACAACTCGGTACGTCGTGTTTCCGACCTAGGATAACCTGTGGTTCAGTAACCTTTTAACCCAGTTTTAATTTGCACACGTGCACCATATAGTCCAGGAGCCAGATGTGCAAACAACTTATTCTTAAATATTTGACCTCTTGAATCCAAAGAAACTTGGTCGCAAAGCCTGAAAGTGGTCAGTTTAATTGTTATCAACAAATTAAATGTTTAAATGGCTGTAAAAAGTTTATTTTTATAGCTAGTACAATTTATTCGCTAATAGTTACGTTTTCTCATAACAAATATGTATTTTTTTGAAAATAAAAAAAAATTAACTTTAACTAAAATTATTGCAAATTTAGGGCAAATTTCTTACATTTTCCGTCTCCGTGCGCACTAATTTTACCATATCTGGTTCTACTGGACGGATTGAGACGCACGACATCTCATTTTAACGCTTGAACTTTATTTTACAAGATAGGTAAGTTCTATTTATTTATTAATTTATTTAATAATTAATGGCATCTTAGAAAGTTGTGAAATTTCAACGAAAATGCCGGTTTTAATTGTTTACAAGGTTTTTTTTATTATTCAACTTCGACGAAAAGCCAAAAAAGTTACCGGATATTGTTCTTTGCATTCTAACAATCAAGCAAGGCATGAAATCATTGTTAGGATGCGAGGAACAATAACCGGTAACTTTTTTGGCTTTTCATAAAAATTGAATAACAAAAAAAGTTTTATAAACCAATAAAGCCAACATTTTCGTTGAAATTCCACAACTTTCTAAGCTGCCATTAATTTTTAAATAAATTAATTAATCAATGGAACTTACCTATCTTGTAAAATAAAGTTTAAGTTTTAAAATGAGATGTGCGTCTCAATCCGTCCAATTGAACCAGAGATATGGTAAAATTGGTGCGCGCAGAGACGGAAAATGTAATATATTTGCACTAAATTTGCAATAACTTTGGTTAAAGTTAATCTTTTTTTAATTTTCAAAAAAATATATGTTTGTTGTGAGAAAACGTAATAATTAACAGATAAAAAATTGTACTAGCTATAAAAATAAACTTTTTACAGCCATTTAAACATTCAATTTGTTAACAACAATTAAACTGACCACTTTCAGGCTTTGCCACCAAGTTTTTTGGTTTCGAGAAGTCAAAATACTTAAAAATAAGTTATTTGCAGCCGTGGAATTCTGTTTGGCTACGGAAACCTATCTGGCCCCTAGCCCCTAGACTAATACGAGTGTAGTAGCAAAAAGTTGTCGGTCTTTTATCAAAGGAAAATCGTATCAACAAATTTAATTTAAAATCTAAAATACCGGCTATGTTTTCGTAGTAGCTGTAGTCGCCCAGGTGCATCGAGTGTACGAAGTGGTCGGTTATATGTCAAATACTAACCTGGCGAGCTTGAACCTGAACTTGGCAACGCTGTTCCTTTAGCCGACAACTGTTCGTGACATTACGTTACAAAATTTTCCGAGCATCCGGGCATCGGCAGGGCAGCCCTCGTAGCGGGAGTTATGGGTTGATTTCCTTCATTTTTAAAAGTCGAGTAAAAAATTTTTTTTTCCGATTTTCTGTCTTTATTAAGCCTTCCGAATACGTGGTTAAAATTAATGACATTATGACTGAATCACCCTGTAGAATAATGTATAGAACAGTGGTTTTAACAGGTACCTACCATAGAATCATAAAACCGTTTGTGAGGCCCATTGTTAATTTTCTACGCCAACCAAAAATTGTCAAAAATGAAAATATGAGAATCTAAATTCTATTTAACATGAAACTACACGAAAAATTGTGTCATCCCGTGAACGGTGAGCAACTATGTATCATTTTAACTCAAAATTAGTCAAGTTTTTATTATTTTTTGTCCACATTACCGATACGTAAAAATTAAAAAAGTTTCAGTCATATTTGCTCCACCGATAAGGGATAATTACACCAAAGATCAAATAAATTTTTAAATTCTCCTCTTGAAAAATATAACTAGTGAAATTTTCAAGTTGCTTGATGAACGAACAGTGAAGAAAGTGGCTAATTCTAGAATTGGTTTGTTTTTTTAACCGTAACATCAAGAAACTCCTTTAGAAAGCGGTTTTCGAGATTTCAAACTGTCTTGAGCAATCAATGATTGGAGAAACATTCGGATTCGTGATTTCATTGCTCCATAACCCCATATCCTAGTAGCTTTATTACCTCGTAACCCCATACGGAGTGGGCGAGTATGTAGATCCATGAACTATGTGGGAAGATCGACCTCATACAGGACCCAAAGGACCCAAATTACAGACTGTGTGTTGACAGGCGTTCCTAACACCATAATCCTACAACCCCTTAACGCCATAACAACTCAAGGTGCGCCAGGAGGTATAATCGCGAACCTCTATGAGAATAAGGATTTCATATATCAGTTGACTTTATGTTGATGAGAAAGGAGGGTTAAATAACTCCATAATTCCGTAACCCTATATCTCGAGGAATTGGGTCCCGTGCAATCTTTAACATGTGGAATGTAAGCTCCTGTAGATCCATGATCTGGGGTCTACAGATTTGTGTTGCAAAGTCACCTGGGTTTTTTCTTTTTGTATCTACACTCGAAAAACGTAATCGTAATTCCTTGACTGTGATGACGATTTTTTTCGTTCAAATAACAGGTTACAAAATTATGGGGTTATGGAGATAAGGGGTTGTGGGGTCATGAGGTTACGGGGTTATAGGGTTGCGTTATAGGGACTACAGAGTTATGAGGTTACGGGGTTACGTAGTCATAGGACTACGGGGTTATGCTGTAAAGAGATCAGGAATTCCAATGATTTTAAAATCACTCAAACCGGTTTGATATATCGAAAACTGCTTTCTAGATGAGTTGCATGATAGTCAAAAAACGAACTAACCCTCGAATTCTGATTTATTGACTCAAGTTCAGCTCTGTTCTATTTTTAATGAAACACGCTCTATTATGCACTGAATAATACAGGGTATTCAGGTACTTGATACAAAAAAGTCGAGTACAAATAGATGAGGTCACAATAATAACAGTTCTTCATAATTTTTTTTTGATACAGGCGTTCAAATGTGGAAATTCAAAAGTTATATTTATTTACAGTCTCTAAACTATTAACTTCTGCATGATGCAAATTTGGTGATCGATAACACATACGTATAACTTGTTTTTGATGTTATAAGTGAAACTTCATTATGCCCAGAACGCCAGGGGAGGTCTATGCTCATTATTAACAACCCAGAATTTTTGCATAGAAATGCTTTTTCATGTATGTACAAACAAATAACATTCGTAGGCTTCAGAGGTGTGTGGAGGTGGAAGGTGTCCATATTGAAAATGTATTTTGATAGATTGCTTTCTTTTAAATTATTTTTTTAACTTCTTTTAATTTATCCTTGTTTTATTTTTCTATTTTGTGTTATGTGTAAAGTGTGTTTGTCAAATTTTGTTAGTGAAAATTACATTAGTAGACAGTAAGATTTTTTAAGCTCTTACTTTTAAAATATGTACGGTTCTAACATAGTATTTATGTCCAATAAAAAATTAAAAACAAAAAATGGTGGAGGCACCGTTCGATGTGCACTCTGATATAAAATCACAAATATTTCCTAAACTGTTAATTTTAGCGAGTTGAACAAAAAGGGTATTATCGTTGGCAAATTCTTCAGGGAACTTATTTTTGATACAGGCAGCTTGCGATCGTCATCTATGCAAACATTGTGGGTTATTAACCATTGGGCATAGACCATCCCTGGCGTTCTGGGCATAATGAAGCTTCACTTACAACATTAGAAACAAGCTATACGCATGTGTTATCGATAACCAAATTTGCATCATGCTGAAGATAATAGTTTAGAGATTGTAAATAAAATACCTTTTTAATTTTCACCTCTGTTGGACCGTAACTTATTAACGAAGGTCCGTATGAAAAAAAATTATATGAAGAACTGATATTATTATGACCTCATCTATTTGTACTCGAGTACCGGGATACCCTGTATATAAACTTCCCCGTTTTATTACCCCATATACCTAGACGCAGGTATATTTACAGTTCATTTGTTTTCAGAGATTATTTTTTTCAAATTACTGTAAGTTTAGGTTTTAAAAAATTGCCAAGTTATGTTAGAGCATAAATACAAGAAAGGTAAGCTAATTAAATGCATAAGTTACGGTTATTATATATATTTTCAAAATTACTTAAAAATTATTATTTTTGTATAAATTTTTCTAATTGTTGAAGTTTACGGAATATTTTAACTGATATTCCTTTGAATCGAGCATATATTTTTCTAAACCAGACATCGTGAAGCCTTACCGCGGTGTTTTTAAAATGAGGTCAAAACACTAAGTCAAGGAAACTATCCGCAGTGAGGATAAAATAGGAGATGTATAAATAACTTGATCAATACTTGAAACAACCACTTTATAGGACACGTGAGTGCAATGTGTTCCGGATTAAACTTCACACTATCGTGCTGTTTACAGGAAAACTTTTTAAATATAACTCAAAAACTATCATTTAAATCTAGATGGCAAAAATAAATATTTATTTTGAAGCCGAATATAATTACTATACCCCTGTGTTATTGTACCGAGTCTTACTGCATTATATATGAAAAATTATAATTTATACAATATCTTTATGAATCCGTGAGGTGAGTCAAAAGTATACAAAAGTCAAAGAGTATTGTTATTTTCGTATTACCTTTTTTTTATTGTACCTACTTTCGATTTTTGTTTCCTAATCATACACCTCCTTTACTTTTAAATATTTTTATTGTTTTCTCAAGTTTGTAGGTGTAGTAAAGCCACTCAAAAATTGGAAAATTTTATTTATTACGATGTAAATTAATGTCCAAAATAACAAAAACAAAAATTTTATTTATTAATTATATCAATTTTTTATATGAACTAGTGAACAAAATTTGTAATTAAGCATCATAAAATCTTAGAAATAGATGTTAAGTCGATTTTTTTCGCGAATTAAGGCTTTTAGGAACATTGTAGAGTATATTTATTTTCGACAGGTTACCTCGGAAAAAATAATTCTATAATACAGCTAGGATGATTTTGGGTGGATATTAAAGTGCATATCCATATTATGTATAGCAGTGCAATCAAACCTACTTATTTTACCTTCAAAAATTTGATATTCCACGCCGTAGGTATATGATACGCACTGTTTTGGATTTTAGGGTCTCCTATGTGCTCACGATTCTGTAGCACAGAAGGATTACTACCCCCATTTACCCGAAATACCTCCTCAAGACGTTGACGAAGATGAAGAAACAATCAAGATAGTGCAACTCGTCAAAAGTAACGAACCATTAGTAAGTAGCTATGATTATTTGAGTTTTCACGCAACACAATGTACGCGAATACATTTTTCATTTTCTCGATGTACATACATAGATGAATGTATTATCCTCGTAACGAAAGCAATACATTTTCGGTCATAAAACTGTATCTCTTAAAATACACTCTAAAAATATTGTGCGACGATCATAAGATGTGCCTTTATGAGTCAATA
The DNA here is from genome assembly GCF_000390285.2 of Anoplophora glabripennis. NCBI lineage: Eukaryota > Metazoa > Arthropoda > Insecta > Coleoptera > Cerambycidae > Anoplophora > Anoplophora glabripennis. Next base: position 393,850 of record NW_019416500.1, on the reverse strand, counting down.
TTCTGAAAATATACATGTAACACATGCAGTATTTATAGAACTGGAAGGAATTCATATACTTGCAGTTTAAGAAATACACTTACTGGTTATAGCATCTTTATGAATATTATATTGATATTCGTTTCAAGACTTAGCAGTAAAAAAAACGGCGACGGCGTTTCTTTCAAATTTTCCCCTTATGATAGGTAGGTATATAATTAATTACTGATATTAATATGATACGTGCTACGTGCTTACATATTTTTCCCTGAATAAAATAAAAAAATTTGTATGTATCCAAAATATAAACGTAGGTAAGATGAGTGACTGGGCTGTTTTATAAAAATAGATAACATTCCACTCCCGACTTTTCTAGAACTAACTACTGCTCTATTAATTCTGATTACAGTGACTTTTTCATAAATATTTTTTGAGTTGTCGGTTTTTAAAGTGACGAGAGTTACAGGCAATTAAGGTAACTGATGAGATTATATGAAGCAAATTAGGATGGAAAAAGTATTTAGTAGTTTCATTCGATAGTATTTGGGACATATACATAAAGATATTTTCTTACAGCGTCCCACAAAATTAATTTGATAAGGTGTGGTGGCCTTCTCAAAATTATTTTAATATTCAGGACATTATATATGCATTTGTTTAGGGAACACCTTATATTGTTTTAGCTGGCAACAGTGTGTAGCTTTAGTCTTACGATTATAGAAGCAGATTATTTTAATAGAATTCCAAAGAAAAAAATTCCTATACATGTGTCGAGAAATGCTTATTATCCAGGTTAGAATTTCTCAAAATGATTTGAATGAATATAATCGGGACGCCTTGTTGTACAGTGGTTTTTAGGGGTTGAAAGGGAAAAATTCTTTTATTAGCTGTAAGGTAACTTTTATTTTAAATAATTGTACAATTTAATCATTCGAAATCTTTAAAAAGTAATTTTTTATCATTATTTTTTGCATAGGGGTACTTTTCAAGGGTTAAATAAAGGGTCGAAAAGATCAAATATATCATAAAACATGTTCGAGAAGATGGAACATTATTTAATCTTTGTGCTTGAACAAGATTTTTATCAATAAAATGCTTAAAACTTAATTTTTTCACTTAGGGGTAGTTTTTACCCCTAAAAACAAAATGCGTCAATCGGGCTTATGTCACTTTTGAACTTGAGCTTAAGATGAGCTTTATTCTGAATTTTCATGCAAATCCATCTAGTTTCAAAGAATTCGGAGGTTACAGCTGATTTTCAGCTTCAATAACTGTACTAAATGTTTTCATTTATTTAAAACAAACAACTTCATTTTTCAAAGAAGGTAAATAATTTAAATGTTGCTAGTTTAGATGAAGATATCAAAATTTATCTTCTGACCTTATTAAATAAGTCAAAAGTTGACCTATTTCAAAGATATTTTTCTTAAAAAGTATAAAACTTTATTACCTACAATATCTGGAAAAAACTGTTGTGAGCAATAGACTTTTTTTAGTAGTGACGTCACATGCGGCAAATAATAGGCAACCCCCTAGTGCACACTGTCATGAAGAATTTCTTAATATTTTTGCTAGATCGATTTTCGACCTATTTGGACATAAAAAATGGTCACAAAAAATGGCTTCTTTGTCATGACCTTAAATATCGAGATATTCTGGAAATATTTAAGAAGTTTCAAACCCCAAGTGACAAACTAATAGAATTATAGAATTTATATATTTAAATTTATAGAACAATATTGACTTTTATAGTAGGTAATTAATAAATTACAATTATATCAATGTTACTGAGCATGCGCATTAAAGATAATTTCATGTAAGCGAAGTAGCCGCGCAACAGGATATCATTCAAGAAAAGTTTTGGTATTGGTTAAGAGTACGTCTATAATAAACCACTTGAAGAAAAAAACACTCGATAGACACACTGATACAGTACAACACCAAGAAAAACAATAAAAATACTTCGCACAGAAGTACACAAGGGTCAGATTCGGTCTTTCAACTACGACAGTTTGTTGCGTGTTGCTTAAATATGTGACATCACACTAAAAGAGAAAATATCTCGGAAACTAAATGTTTCCCGATTGATGTTTAGGGATTTTATTATTTTTTGTGATTTTAACGGGTGTCCCAATATTCCGCAAGATTTGATTTTTGCGTCATTTGTGTGGCAAAGTCTGGCCAACGAAAAAAAAGTGACAGCTGACAGTTCAGAGTTATTAAAAAAGGAGGAAATTTTTAAAATAATGAAGATTTGGCAGCTACAATTCGTAATTTTCAAATATGGTCGGAAGTGTGTTGCTGTTTTTTCTGTCAGAATTACTTCTTGCGTGAATTTTGGGATACCCCTAATCATCACCATCTGATAAAATTTGTACTATGTAATTCAAGACACACGTCTCTGTAGAAATCACTTTGTTAGTTTTTCTTAATTTTGTTTTGGCACCATTTCTAGTTGATTAGCGAGTAGATAAAAGACATAGATTAAGTGTAGACTGACTAATACCAAAGAAATTCATCTTATCTTTCTTTTTTGCAAAGACTGGGGCACAAAGTGCTGAACCGATAGTTGTAAGTATTTCAGAAATACATAAGCATTTCCCCCCTTTCTTTCTTAACTTTGCACATATACCTGCACTACAGTTTTGTATGTAGAACCTCAGAAAATCGCTGCGGTCGGCAGATTTGTGGTTCTAATATGTTTTTCCCGATAGGGCGCCACGATTAAGACGGACGAAGCAACGGGAAAAATTGTTATAGCCAGGGTGATGCACGGCGGGGCCGCCGACAGGTCGGGGTTGATCCACGTGGGGGATGAAGTGGTCGAAGTCAACAACATGAATGTGGAAGGGAAAACACCAAATGATGTTCTTAAAATACTGGTAAGTTGTTTTATGAATTTTATGTCTACAGGATGTTAATGAACTTATGTTAAATATTTTTGCCACCTTTTGAGAACTGCTGATTTTTATAGATGTTCGATGTACCCACCATTTGCTTGCACACAAGCTTCAGCGCGACGTTGCAACTTGCTCGCACGCGTTGCAACATTGCCACGTCCTCTCGACTCGTGTTACAAGCTTCAGCAATACGATGTCGCAGTTGATCGATGTCGATGATCGATTGTCACGAACTTCCGTGGAATACACATAACTTTTCACATATACTCTCTAAAAACAGCACAGCAATCACTACAACAATGTATTACAAACTGACTTTCGAATACAGTCCAGCTTCATAAGAAACCTGCAAACTCGTAAAAAGTGTTATAGAATTTTTTGTTTTGTAAGTATTCGCCGCGATAAAATACATGTATTTCAGCAGTTCCAAAACAGTTTTAAACACATTTTTAATTACCTTTTTTCTCTATGACCTTAAACTTCCGATACAAGTTTGTTACATCAGTTAACTCAGTTTTTGCTCCTTTTTCACCCCTTTCAATTTTTTTACGTAAGTTCATTAACACCCTGTATAACACTAGAAGAATATACGAGCATACAAGGTGTGTTTTAAGACCTTGTCATGACCTAAATAGGGTTAAACAAAGCCCATTTACCTTTACCTGCTGCTAGCACTTCAATTTTTTTTAGTTGTATCTTGAAAATCAGATTTTATAGCACTATTTACAGTCCAGACGGTATCTGTTTCAAAGAGTCCATATTTGGGTGAATCGTATATCCACGGAGATTTTTGGCTTTTTGGCTTTCAAATATCACTAGAAATGAACATTTTTCTATGCGCATAAAAAAAACGTGGGCAGCACAATATGCCCAAAAAATTAGAAAAATATCATATTTTTCTTCCTATTTAATTATGTATCTTTTTAAGAGTTGATTCTAGGCGAAAATGGAAGAGGAAAAAAATGTTTCTAATTAAATTTTACAAAATATGATTATTATTGTAAAAATCGAAAAAATCGTCAAAAATGGTGTTAAAAAACTACTTTTTAGGGATTTTTTTGGGGTCTTTAAGTTGGGTTTAGGACCTTATACTTGGCTCAAGAAAACTTCATGTTATGTAGAATCATCACACCAAATTTCATCAAAATCGATTCAATACATTACATAATAATTTTGCAATCCAGATTTTGAAAAAAAAATTGCAAATTTTCAAAATTTTGCACCGCAAAAACCAGGGCCCTTAGATACTTAAAAATTTAATCACATATGTATAAAAGGACTCTCAAGCTTTCAAACGCTTTTTGAAAAATTTGAATCCGTCAATTAGGAGAGCTCTGGCGCTTGTTTAAACATTGGTCGAATTTTTGTACTATAATTTTTTTTTGTATTTTTGTAATATAATGAGTTAATTTCGCATTTGCTTATATTTTAAACAGTAAATAATATTTTAATTATACTTTAATCACAAAAGAAATGATGATTAAATTAATAATTAATGAATTAATTACTAATTTTCGACATATTTTGAGAATAATTGTTGTTTAAACAATTTTAGAATATTTAAATAAATTTGTTTTTGACCTTTAATAAACATATAAGTTTATGTACTTACTTTTGATACAATAAAAAAATAAAGTTGATAGTTAAAGGCAGTTTAAAGGTAAATAATTATCGGACTGTTGAAAGACCAATAATTATTAACGATAGGTATTTGAAAATACGCTAATTGTTTTTTTAAATCGCGAAACATCGATTTAAAAAAAATCATCAAAATCGAACCTCCAGAAACTGAGATATTAAAAATTTGTAAGCGCGTCACGGTTTTGAACTCGCCGATTCAATTTAGAGCAGGCCGAAGCGGCCGCGCTCTCTGCTGTGCACAATTTTGAAAATTTGCAATTTTTTTTTAAATCTGGATTGCAAAATTATTATGCCAAATCTATCTAACCGATTTTGACGAAATTTGGTGTGATAACAATCATGGTTCATTCGATTTGTAACTAGTCATATTTTGTAAAATTTAATTAGAAACATTTTTTTCCTTTTCCATTTTCGCCTAAAATCAACTCTTAAAAAGATACATAATTAAATAGGAAGAAAATTAAGACATTTTTCGAATTTTTTTAACATATTGTGCCGCCAAAAGTTAAGCCCACGTTTTTTTTTATGCGCATAGAAAAATTTTCATTTCTAGTGATATTTGAAAGCCAAAAAGCCAAAAATCTCCGTGGATATACGATTCACCAAAACCAACAGATACCGCCTAGTCTATTATTAATATTTTACCAAACAGAAGCGTTTACTGACATTAGGAACCAGAAATAAAATAAGTTATATTCTATAAAACATTTAACCTTGTTATTTATTTCTTATTTTACGAAATATTTTTACCTCTTTTCAGCAAAATTCCGAGGGAACAATAACTTTTAAATTGGTGCCGGCAGACGGAAAGGCATCTTCAAGGGAAAGCAAGGTTAGAGTCAGAGCGCACTTTAACTACGAAGCTGCGACTGACCCTTACATACCTTGTAAAGAAGCTGGCTTAGATTTCAGTAAGGGAGACGTTTTGCATATAGTGTCTCAGGATGATGCATACTGGTAAGATTGTCACTGAAGCATACAAAGAACTTTTTTTTTAATTTGTTGAATTTGTTTGTACTCTTTACCACCCGATATTTTTCTTAGGTGGCAAGCGAGAAGAGAGGGTGACAGAAATATGCGCGCCGGCCTTATTCCTAGTAGGGCGCTCCAGGAAAGGAGAATAATTTACGAGAGAACACAACTCAAAGACGGAGAAGACAGTAAGTAGTAGACAGTAGGATGCACTGTCCTGTCAATCGCATGATGGCTTAGCATCGCACTGCTCCTCACTTTATTCTCATTAGTTAGTTATCAATCATCTTAATATTATTAAATTTGTTTATATGTAACTTCCAAATTTCTTTCAAATTTTAAGTCATTCTAATATTAATAACACAATTTTCAATATTAACAATATTCCTAATCTTCAAAAAGTTATTTTTGTGTTCATTTATTTATTTTTTGGATGAAAGATGCCTCCATGAAGGTTTTTTTAATATGAGCTTTCACAGCTGTGCGCCAGTTGTAGATCTCTGTTTTCTATTTAATGTGTGACTAAAATTTGGCCAAACTTTGCTGAAGGATTCTAGACAAAAATTAATAAGAAGATCCATATAATCACGTAACCAGAACTGCTTTATTTTCAAGATATAAGGTATCCAAAATCAATAAGAATATGAAGTTTATTTGAAAAGTTGATGCTACTTCAAATAAACACAACTTTTGGTTTTCCGTTACTTTAACACAGCGTTGTTTTTAATATCAGAAAATTCATAAACGTAATTCAAAAATTTGAGTATAAATAAACAATCTTTAGCAACATACATGAATATCGACTCAAAATATTAGGATGTACAGTAATTTTGTTGCGTTTAAAGATATTAAAAACTTTTACAAAGAAATTCGCTTATTTTAAAAACAGTAAAATAAATAATAGAAAAATGTATTCCGGAACTGTATATTTTTTTTGCCATAACACGTTGTATATATTTTCTGATAGGTTTATCGTTAACGTGGTTGAAAGAACCTGCTCCAGATTGCTAAACATTTGCTAAAACTAAACAAATGCCGTATCGTGTTGATGATGCATATCGATGCATTCGAGAGTATGTATTCACGTGTCAAATTTCTCTACATTCGTCAAAAATAGCTAATGTTCAAAATCGGTTGACAATTAATAGGAATTTTTAGTAATATTTGCTACAACAGTACATTGTGTGCATGAAACTATTCAACGTTTTCCAAATAATTTATCCAAATAATCTGGAAATACTTGACATATTTGTATTTGGCAAGTGACCGCAGTCGGTTTAAAAACTAGTGGCAAAATATTTAGCTTCTTATAACTTTCTAAAATATTGCGTTTATGGTACAACCGTTTAATCATATCTATTACTGCTAGAAATTGACCTATTAAATTAAAATTTTTAGCCATAAGTGGGGATTATATCAAATGATGTAAAAATGTATATTGAATTCTATGAAAAAATTCAAAATTTAAAGCATATCTTTATGTCGTTTCTAAAAATAAATCTATCACAATGTTCAGGTCAGGCAGGCCAATAAGAATTGCTCCATCACATGAGTTTTTAGAGATAACCTAACCTAAAAGTGCGAAAAACAGCTTTTACTATATTTGATGCTGTTACATTACGAGGTAATTTTCTTCCTCGATTCCCAGGGCTGTGAGTGAGGTTATCCAGTTGACGGTCATGTAATTTTTTCAACGACCTCAACTATTTCAAAATTGTTTATTGCAGAAACGAGCGATGAAAAATTTTCTTTGCCTTCAGGACGCTGAAGAATGTTAGCAGAGTGTTAAAATGATACATTTTGTATTTCCGACCTTAGATTCGTAATCAGCGACCATAAAAACCTGAAAGAGTGGGAATTTGTAATTTCTTTTTCTCTCATTTTGAGTCTTCATTTACTGCTACTTAATTTCCGAATATGATATGATTTCTCGAAGAGGAAGGAAAATATTTGAACGACTCAAAACACATTTTTGAAGGGGCGTAACAAGTTTTGTGGGGAAAATTACCTTGTGATGCAGCATAATTTCAAATACAGGGTGACCTGTTCATGTCTCAAAAACACTTGGGTGCAAGTTCCTCATGGGAAAATAATAGGGATAGTTCATGTAAAGTTCTTAGACGCCCAGTTTTCGAGATACAGTGTGTTGAAGTTATTACTTTCCAAATGGTTTTCCTTAATTATCTTTAAATCTGCTAAAGATAAAAATGTCAAAATTTATACACCAGTAATCATCAACTGTGCGTTAAGAATAATGTGCAAACGGTTTCTTTCTGAAAAGCAGTGTCGCCGATACAGGTAATTGAAGGGGTACAATCAATGAAAAAATATGTTAAAAGTCAAAATTGATTACATTTCTAAACGGTTCTGTAAACTCTAAAGCATACTACAAAAGAAAGGTATGCTTGTCGAAATTCGGTAGCATGTATCATTTTCGAGAAAAATGAAGTTGCATAGAAGGAAATGGGGGACAATTTCAGTATCTACTGTAGTACGTCGAGTTTGCACATTTATTTAATTGTGCAGCTGTTTTGTTCTGTATGTTTCCGAGCCTGTTTCCTAATATTTTTCTGTTTTTATCACTTTTTTTAAGCATTCATGTCAATCAACAATTCAGTCCATTCAACAATTGTTTATTTTAATAATGGTAGTGTAGTAGTTTACAAAATCTAAAATTAGTTTAATTTTTACTTTTAACATATTTTTTTTTCGATTGTACCCCTCCATTTACCTGTATAGGCGACACTGTTTTTTAGAAAGAAACCATTTGCACATTATTCTTAACGCACAGTTGATGTTTGCTCGTGTACAAATTTTGACATTTTTATCTTTAGCCGAGTTAAAGATAATTAAGGAAAACCATTTGGAAAGTAATAACTTCAACACACTGTATCTCGAAAACAGAGCGTCTAAGAAAAAAACTTAACATGAACTACTCCTATTATTTTTCCATGAGAAGTTTTTTTGAACTATAAACAGGACACCCTGTATAGCAAAAAACGGTATTTTTTGTACTTTTTTAGATTAGCATGTCGAAAACCTGACGTGATGGAGCATAATAGCAATTCTGATCAGATTTAAGTGTAGCCTATGAAATACCTTCAGGCAAGTATAGCTCGGTTTGCCAGTTTTTTGGACCTGTGTTATCCAAGTTGAATTTAATCATTATGAAAATCATTTTCATATTTTTCATACAATTCAACGTGATCGTAAACTACTATTTTCAAGTTTGAGGTTAACTACAATCAATTCTAGAAAATTTATTTTCTTGTACCTTGCAACAACTTACATTGTCAGCATTGTTTTTATGCGGTCATATAATGTAAATGTGCATCACCAAGGTGAAAACAAAGATCTACACATCCGTCAGTGTCTTATAAAGTGTTTCACTTATAACAGTGTTTAATAATAATTAATATAATAATAACAATAATTTTGATTTTTTACTTACATTGAAATATATCGATTTCCCTTTGTTCTGTTACGTTTTCTTTCACATCTCCATTACTAACAACTCATTTGGTGGCCGTAGGGCTTTGCTCTGTTTCAGCTTTGCCTGTGCTAACCTGCAGTCAGTTCCCGAAATCCCCTCGTTGTGCATCCAAACCTAAAACTAAAAAGATTATGTATGATACAGCAGAAAACGACGATTTCGATCGGGAGCAGATCGCCACCTACGAGGAAGTGGCCAAGCTGTACCCCAGGCCTGGGATCTATCGACCGATCGTTTTGATAGGCGCCCCGGGGGTCGGCCGTAACGAACTGAAGCGGCGCCTTATCGACACCGATCCCGATAAATATAAAACACCAACTCCTTGTAAGTGACTTTTTGTTGAAACATATTTTCAGCCTTTCAGGTAATTTCATAATGTTTTTAACTCCCCTCCTATATAGTTTATACAGTGTGTATCAGCCAAATGGAATAAATTCAATAAAAAATAAATGAAGGCGTCTTCGAAAAAACACTCGGAAACGTCGATTGGTATTTTTAGTTGTGCATTTCTTTCAACAAAAACTTTTCATGCAGGGTGTGTCATGTAACAGTGGTCAATACCATCTTTGTTATTTTAAATGCAACACCCTGTATATTATTCAATTTTTGGATTCTTCAGAAAATTGCAGACATATTTCATGTACAATTTCCTAAACTTATCTTTAACTGTTCCGGAAATATTAAATGTTTTCAGATTCATTGCAAAAAATTAACATTAAAAAAAGAAAATTATTTGATTACAGAAATTCGCTATAACACACTCAAAAACTAATAAGTAATACTGATTACACAGGCACACAAAAAAATATCAAGACCCAGATAGTAAAAACCGAATATGACCATAAAAAAAATTAACTAGCCATTTGCCCGTTACCACCCCCATACACCCTCTTCTGTGTGTATTTCTATGTTTTCTGAGCCACTAAGAACGAAGAAGACTACCAAAAATGAATTAGACCCCTTCGTTACCCCCTAGCGTCACTTTACCACCTCCATACACCCCCTTCTGGGAGTTGAAATGTCAGTTCTCATACAAAGTCGGGTAGGGTGAGTATTCCTTTGTTTTTTGGGCCACTAAGAACGAAGAAGACTACCAAAAATGAATGACCCCCTCGTTACCCCCTAGCGTCACTTTACCACCCTTATACACCCCTATATGAGGGTTGAAGTTGGACATATTCATTAACTGTTAATTCTTTCAAATAGGTATTCTCGTTATTGATCTCTCAAAAAATTGTTATACCCTTCGCCAGTTAAAGAACCATTAAAGAAGCATACCTAGCATACCACACCACAAAAATATGAAATCGATTTTCAAAATTTCTTTCTCTTATAATTCTAGGATTATCATGGCTGCAATGGTATGATGTATTAAACATGCCGTTGCAGAAAAATTACTTTTATCTGCCATAAAATAATTTTTGGAAAGTTGGGATTATTATTTGCATTATTTAAATACCAACGACAAAAGCGTATTATTCGTTGAAAGTCATTATCATGAAATTTTATACACAACGTATTCGGTTAAATTATTATCTATGGATAATGAGTCAAAAAAAAAAAACATTAATGTCAATGTAGGAGATGTTCAAAATGCTCGCCGCGAACGTCTTGGCAACATCTTAATAAAAATAAAAATTTCTTCCAACATTACTCAATATCTCAGGGCGTGACCGATCTAATCGCAAGTGTAATTCGTCTTCTTAAGTCAGCGAAGTCTAGGGGTTTTGGTTTTGTATATAATACTTTTGAGATATCCTCATAAGAAGTCTAATGGTGTCAGATCAGGGGATCGTGCTGGCCATTCCATCGATCCTCGCCTCCATATCCATCGATTGGGAAATATTCAGTTAAGGTACTGCCGAACATGGTAATGGGGCGGTACTCCATCTTGTTGAAACCATATCATATTCGCTGGAACTTGTGGGTTTGCTGGATCAGGATATAAGTTTGTCCAAGTTGGCACGACATTATTTTGGAGCAGTGCTAAATAATTATCGCCATTCAAATTGCCATCAATGAAAAATGGACCTATGATATGATCTCCAACAATTCCTGCCCAACCATTAAACTTTTCAGGGTATTGCGTATGTTCTTTTGTGATCCAGTGAGGATTTTTATTAGATCAATAGCGGCAATTTTGACCATTAGCATGACCGTGAAGTGTAAAGTTGCACTCATTAGAAAACAAAACATGTTCAATTGGTTCACATTCTTATCTAACATTGCTATCATTTGTTCACAAAAATACAGTCTCCTATCAAAATCGTCTTCCATGAGCTCCTGAGTTGGTTTGATTAAATAGGGATGCATTTTATTTTCTTTTAATATTCGAATAATCGATGAATAACTAACATCGAACATTGGGGCTGCTTTTCGACTAGAAGTATGTGGGTTTTCCTCAAACTCGAGCGTAATATCCAATTTGGTGTCATCACTTATTGTATTGACAGCTGCTTTTTTTATCTGCCTTACATATCCAAGCTCGCGAAATTGTATTTCTATTTTACTAATTGCCTCTTGGGATATAGGCGGCAAATTTGAAAATCTTTCATGAAATAAGAGAGCAACTTCAATTTGTGTCCGTGTGTTATCTCCATAACCAATCATCTGTAGAATTGTTATTTTGTGCATTTCTGTTAAATGAACCATTTTTTTGATATGCAGTTAACGAAATTCTAATGACTTAAACACTGACAACTCCTGTTATGCAGGCAGACAACACGTTGCTAAGGCCAGGCGTTTTAAACAAAAGTAAACAAAACTATTTATACCTAGTTTTTTTTATTTCATATCAGTAAAATGGAACGCTGAAATTGGTTTTGCTTACTTTCGCATTACTGAGTGTGTTGTAGCGAATTTAATCAAATAATTTTCTTTTCTTAATGTTAATTTTTGCAATAAATCTGAAAATACTTAATATTTCCGAAAAGTTGAAGATAGGTATAGGACTGTATTAGTTTAATCTTTGATGCTTGGGGAACAGATAGTACAATGAAAATTAATGGTATTTCGTCATATAAACCGTTTTCGAGATACAGTGTTAATAGTTTAAAAAAAATTCATTTATTGTAAATATCTTCTGAAATAATAGAGGTATTTGAAATAAATTTGGTGTACGTTATACTAGATCAAGTTTCCATAAGACACTAATATCAAGACTTTTGCATAACCAGTGGCGGAGATATGGGAAATTAATTCGACTATTTTATAAAATAAATATACGATCCTGTGCAAAATAATAGTCGATTATATTTTCTGAAAAAGCATGCCAATGGGAATAAAAAATGCCTCTTACATTTTGTCGATATCTGTCTCTGTTTTACAGCAGATTGGATTTCTCTATTTACTTTCAAATTAGTCAAATATTGTGCGCTAATGGATTTTTTAAATTCCCGTTAGCTTGGTTCATTTTTCGAACTTGAAATGGTCCAAGATCCTGTATGTACAATGGAATATCAAATAGGATTGTCGGAAATGCCTTCAACATACTCTGTAATTATTTCGTCTAATAGTCTTCTCTTTCATTTTGTTTTGTTTTATTGGAATACGATTTTCCAAGCTGAACTTTTAGGTCATCCAAAATTACTACTGCTGACTGATTTTTATTAACGACGTGCGTCTTTTCCAGATACCTCTCGAGCTATGAAACCGGGGGAGGTAGATGGTAAGGAATATTTCTTCGTAACAAGGGAACAAATGGAGGAAGACATCGAGGCCACCAAATTCATAGAGTTCGGCGAATACAAGGGCAATCTGTACGGTACTTCGGCCGAAAGCGTTAAAGCAATAGTGAACGCTGGGAAAGTTTGCATTTTGAATCCTCATTATCAAGCGCTTAAGATGCTAAGAACACCACAATTAAAACCTTATATAATATACATAAAACCGCCAAGTTTAGAAGTGCTTAAAGATACTAGGAACGCTAATCACGCTAGGTCCACTTTTGATGTAAATAATTCACGAGGTTTTACGGTAAGTTTCACTTTTAGTTAGAGAAATTACTTCTGGTTTACTTTTTCCACATATTCTTTGAACATTGTTGAAAATAACATTCTATAGGGTGTCCGAAATCCTGGAAACTAATGGACTATCCTTCAAGCCAATTTTGTTGTGCAATTTTGCAATTTATTATATTTTAGTTTGTTATTTTTATTAATGTTTTTTTTAATGTTTTTTTTTAATGTTCTTGAGATCACCTTTTTACCTAAAATAAAAATTTAGAGGTTGTCAGTGCTAAGCACTTCTGAAACAATCATTGGATTTGGATAAAAGTTTATTAAAAAAAGATGGCTTTTTAAAAGGAAAAAAAATTGGGTATGTTTCTGGAAAAAATATAATTGATGAAGTCATTACTCGTTTCTGTCAAATCCCAAAGATAATACTTTCGATTGAAAATGGGCTTACCTCATCCCATTTAACACCACGTGTCCCAATTTTTATTTAAATTTTTTAAAGATTTAGAAAAGCAGTGACATAATTTAAAGTAAAAATGACTGCTTCTAGGGCCTTTTCGTGATAAACGTTTGAAAAAGAGAAATAAACATAGAAAAAAATTTAACAAATTTAAATTTTAAATCCATTAATAGTTATTTTAAGAATGTTTACTCACCTGTTAAAATTAATTAAAGAATCGTCTTCTCGTAAACATTTACATTTATTTTGGAACATTTTGCATTTAATTGGTAATGATGTGACAATCAAATTGATATACATGATATTGATGATTAAAAATAAATTTAGTAGTAGGTATTAGAATAACAAAACATGGTGCATGCACAAAGCGAGACCAAAGGAAGCTTTGGAACATGTTAGGAGTTCTTTTCTGTCTAGAAGTTTAACCAGTCCTTAATCCTATAGAAAATATATAGGAGGTCACCAAAATTGCGTCAAGATAAAAAAATAACCATCAGAGCTTTCTTTCTTTCCTGAAGCTTACTGTATTTTTAAAAAGATGTCCAAATGTCTCATTTTCAACGAATTGTATGTTTGTTTTCTTTATAAAATTAGAGATCTATACATACCGGGTGCTTACAAACTTGGGGATGATATGTGAAGAGAAAACAAATCGAGGAGCGAAAACTCGATTGTCAGAAATATTTTTGCAAGGAAAATATTTTTATACACTTAATGACTTACCACATAGATACGATAAAAACTTTTTTGGGACCGCTGAGTCTGCCGATAGTTTTGATTCTGTTTACAATTGTTGGTGTCCATTAACTCATTGTCCCCGTAATGACGAGCCATTTTTCGCACTTATTGTACACACACACCACAGAGGCAATGTCTTTTCTCAAAAAGAAAACATAGTTAAAAAAGAACACCTCTTTTTATGCAACATGTAACTTGGGTACTATTCCAGATGTTCTCAATAAGTTTCAACAATTTTAATTGTTATTAATTTTAAACGCAATTTTGCAGTTTCAATAAATTTTGACTATTGAAAATGCTCCTCAAGTTTGTAATCACGCTGAATAATAATTTAAAATTTGATTTGCAGGACGAAGAATTCAATGACATAATTAAATCCTCCGCCAGAATAGAATTTTTGTACGACCACTTTTTTGACGAAACAATTGTTAACGCAGATTTAGCCGTTGCCTTCAGTCAACTACTTACTGCTGCCAATCGCGTGGAAACGGAACCCCTCTGGGTGCCAGCTTCCTGGGTTCAGTGAGAGTTCCACCGCATTGTTACGTTAGTGTTAGACGACTTGAATATACTTTTATTTTTAGAATTCATATTTAATATTGTTAATACCTTTAGCGTTAGACTCTTCCAAAACAGGTTATTTTGTTACCTAACTGTTCTTTTCCGTACGATATCGTTAGACACTGTTAGGTACGCGTTTTTTCGACGTAATAAATTGAGAATATAAAGTTGCAGACGGAATATATTTTATACTCAGCAAAAGATTTATGATTTGAGTTTGAAAAGAATTAACGTGTCTTTTCTCTAGGCCTTCGCATAAAGGTAACTTGTGTGACATCTCTTACAGTTAGCAAAATTAAAAAAATATTTTGTTAAGTTAAAGTTGAGAGAAATGTATAAAAATAAAAAATACTGACACAAATTTCTTAAATTTGATATTAAACAAAAATGAAATGTTGACGAAAGACTGGCTACACATAAATTCTAACATATAATTAGGGTAATAGAACAAAAAAAAAATTAAGAGGATCTTTTCTTATAAACAATAAGCCTATTGTCTTTTATACTGTCTTCTATTTTCAAAATATTATTATGGCGATGACTTTTGGGAATATTAGGAAATTAATTTAAAAAAATATCTTAATACTTTGTACTTTGAAAACATACAAAGACTTACAGTTCATAAATCTTATTTTTGATGTTCTATTGTGCCCAGAATGTATTGTACTTTATACTGAAACGCCTGCTTCAAAATATAGTTGACGATCCTAAATGGTTAATCAAATTTCTTATTAAAATGACAATAACTAGGTGTATATCGTTATGAATCTACTGATATAAAAATGTGTGTATTCGTCAACGAAATAAGCACAACATTTTCTTATTTAAAGAATACAGAAATTTGATTTGGAAATATGTGAAAACTGATGAGATAGGGATAAAACTACGGCAACTTTTGTGCGTGTTTTTTTATAGAGTGTCTCTTTCGAGTAAAGTCAATCCTGAAAGTTTTATCACCCCACGAAAATTCAAAAGTCGCCAAACTTGAAAATTATTCACAAAAAATTTCTTTTTCTGCTCCTTCTTCAATCTATTTTTTACTAATAATAATAATTTTTAATGTACTTATACAGGCTGTTACAAATTCGCTTCTCAATACAGGGATATCGGAAACGATAAGATATACGAATTAGCTTAAATGGGAGCAAAGTTGCGTAATCAGGGGACCAACATTATGCCATGATTAGTTTTCGAAATATTTGAAAAAAAAACGAAATTTTGGAAATTCGTTTTCGTTTAATTTCAGTCTTGTTTGAGGTGATATTGAAAAAAGAACACTTTCTCATGGCCACTTTTTGCCCTCTATCAAATGGCAGAATCAAGTTTTATATGTAACGTTTCGTCTCTCCAGGACCATCATCAACTTCATTTTTTTGAATACGACGATAGAAATTTTATTACATTTTTTGCATGCCTTCATGACCCGCAATACTGTACTGCCTCAGTCCGAAACAGATTCAGACGTTTTGTCTCGATAAATTCATCTTCAGTGTATTCGTTCCAAATTTATATAAATTTTTTATTTAGATTTCTTTGTTTATTGAATTATCGTACACTGTAAGTGTCGTTAGACCCTGTGAAATCCATCTAGTTATTTAAACTATTACCACAACGCGTTACAATAAAACATTTATTATTATTAACTATTACCATCACTTGGTCATACACAACTCCATAAGCTGTTGCGTTAAAATTAATTATTACAATTTTAATTTTACTATGACAAATTAATTCTTAAAAATGCATACGAACAACCAAAACGCCAACTGAATATTATTTTTTAAAAATTTCAGTAAATGTTGAAAATGAAGATCAGCGTAATATTATGGGAATTTATTATATCTGTAACCGCAACAATATCCTGCAAAAAAATAGATCGGAATTTGTTTGAATTTTGAGCACTCGAGAAGCCTAGAAATAACTAGGGACACGGGAATAAAACTCTAATAATGTTTTATTTTAATGCGTGGTTAGATAAATTTTTAACGAATATACTGAAGATGAATTTTTCGAGACAAAACATCTGAATCTGGTTCGGGCTGAGGCAGTACAGTATTGCGGGTCATGAAGGCTTGCAAAAAAAATAAAATTTCTAGGGTCGTTTTTTTAAAAATGAAGTTGATGATGGTCCTGGAAAGACGAAACGTTACATATAAAAATTGATTATGCCACTCGAGAGAGGGCAAAATGTGGCCATGAGAAAGTGTTCTTCGTTTTTCAATCACCTCAAACAAGGCTGAAACGAAACAATAACGGATTTCCAAAATTTCGTTTTTTTTTCAAATATTTCGAAAACTAATCATGTTAGCCTTGATTTATTAGAGGCATAATGTTGGTCCCCTGATTACGCAACTTTGCCCTCATTTAAGCTAGTTTGTATATCTTACCGTTTTCAAGATCCCTGTAGTGAGAAGCGAATTTGTAACAGCCTGTATTTCTTGATTGTTCTACTTTTACTTGTAATTTTTAATTTTTCTGGCTTAAAAAAACATTTGTCTTACTTTGTAGTCAAATAACAAATAAACAAAAAATGAGAAAGAGTTTGGAAAAGCTACCCTAAAAATAGTTGCAATACTTTTTACCCCTCCTATCAGTTGCTACCCATTTCCAAATTAAATGGTATGATTTCTGCTCAACTTGTTTAGAATAGTGAAATCTTTCACAGGACCGCGTCTTCAAGGGTCTACCCTTGCCTCTAAAGGAGCTTAAAGGTTTATTAACACTTTTTTCTATTTTTGGCAGCATAATCGTTAGAACAAGTTTGGTGAGCTAATTACGGGACATACTATTTTGCGATTATTTGTCCTTAACTACGTAAATCGTATAATTTGTTCACGATTATAACACTGGATTAAAAATTAGAAAAAAAAAGGAAAAATTACTTTTGCTTAATTTCGATATAATTAAACATTACCGAAATAATTCCCAGGCTCTACTATGAGTTTTAAATTATTGCTTTAGCTTTAAAGAAAGGTTAAACACGATTTTCTGTTTGACAATTCTTTGTTCTTCAAAAGAACTTTTGTTTCTGAGAACAAGTTCTTACTGACATTGATATTTGACACTTTATACATCGTCCTTTCCGGAGATCTATATTTTCCTTGCATTTCCTGCAGCAAATTATAAAGTGTTATTTACTTCTCATCTTTTAATAATAAATTAATAATGATGTTAGTAAAATAATAGTAAGTAATTTGGATAAATAATGAAAGGAATATAAAAATATTATTTTAGTTAAATTTTATCAAAAATGGCGAATGCGCCAATGTTAATAAATCGTGTGTGTAATGTGATTTTGAGCTCTTATGTCTTCGAACAAACAAACTATTTAAATAATTTAGAGACGTATACTATTACTTGTACACAGGGGGGGGGGTGGGGGCAAAAATATGGACCAAAATTTTATCCACTTGTTTATCTTGTCAAAAACAACTTTTTTCTAGTAAATGTTTTCGGAAACATTTGTCCGATATTTTAAGACCATTAAAATAACGCTAATGAGCTCCTTATGCATTAAAAAAAGATACAAGTAACTTATACGAACGTTTCATGGTCGTTAATTATTTTTTATCGCTAATGTAAATATTAAATAGGAGCAATAATTGGCTCCAATTATTTTTACTGATTTCTCTTATTATTAATCCAAGTTAAGAGTTTTGACTTTTAATTCTAGTGGCGGGTAACAATGATAGAACATTTTAAAGGATTGCATTGTCTCAAAATCTAAGAAGTTTTCATAAAAACATATTTAGACAAAAGTTGTCGATTTTGAGGAGTTTTAACTTGATTATTTGAGTAATTTTAGCACTTATTTCTCGATCACCCTGTATATAGTCTACCTAGGTAACTACATTATTATAAAAATATTTCTACGTGTTTAACCAAGCAAAGTTTTTAAAATAAATATATTGTTTTTATATTTAATAATAGAAATATGTAAGTAATTATAGGCCAGGAAAATAAACTGGGAAATGACAATTTCGCGACTTTTTATTTCAGCAAGCTGAATTTATCACTATTGATGCTAAATATTATGTACAATAACATATTAGTTTCCACAGTCAAAAAAATGGGGGGAAGATTGTTTACAGGGTGATTAATTGTATAATTTTTATGTATATTCACGTTCTTCGCTTATAACTTTTTTCCGTTCACTTCCACGAGAAAACAGTAAAGTACTTTTTTTTTCGTCTTCAAAAGACCTACAAAACTACTGTACTTGTAAACTATTCAACTTGCCGGTTCCAGATTTCGTGAGTTATTAGACAGTGATAAGGAATGAGAGGATGCGATGCTAAAACGTTGTGGTAATAATAACGCAGTTTATAAATGTTTAATTTAAAAGTTATAAATAAACTTGTTCTGTTTATAACTTTTGATCTAATCAATACTTTTTGACGCTCGAGGGCTAGTTTTGTAGGTCTTTTGAAGACGAAAAAAAATACTTTACTGTTTTCTCGTGGAGATGAACGGAAAAAAGTTATAAGCGAAAAACGTGAATTTACGTAAAAATATACAATTAACCACCCTGTAAACAAGCTTCCCCTCATTTTTACGACTGTGGAAACTAATGTGTTATTGTACACAATATTTAGCATCTATAGTGATAAATTCAGCTTGCCGAAACAAAGAGTCGCGTCCAAATCTATATTTCCTGGACTAATTATACTAAGTTTGATAAAAAAGTAATGGGAATCTTATCGGATGTTGAAAATCGTTGTCCTTTGAGTACCCTTTTGAGATTGGGAAATAGGAAAAAGTCACAGGGGTCGTGTCCGGAGAATAGGGAAATTGGGACATAACAACGGTGTTGTGTTTCGCCAAGCAAAGCGGTATGCTCCGGTGCATTGTCGTGGTGCAAAATCCACGAGTTGTCTCTCGTGTTCTTGTCGTTTTCTCCTGATTGTCTCACGCAAATTGCATATAACTTATAGTAGTACGCCTTGTTAACTGTACGACCTAGCAGTAAAAATTCGCGATGAACTATTCCACTGTAGTCGAAGAAAACGTCTTCTTGGCCTTATTGGAAACATTTGTACCATTGATAAGCTCGTGGCTCTGACATAGTATCGTCGCCAAAGGCCTTCTTTAAAATTTTGAACGCGTTACTGCTCTTAATTCCTTTTTTAACAAAAAATATCAAGGCAAGTCTTACTCGTTCGCTCGCTAAACTCAAACTAACCTTTGAAAATTCCCATTACATTTTGAACAAACTTCGTATGCGCTTCTTCATATAGGTTCATATTTAGACTTAAATAAATTTAAATTTTAACATAAAGTGAACTTTCAGAAATTTGTGTCAGTGCTATAAATAACACAGCTATCTTTAGAAGAGAGAAAAGAACAAACAGTAAACTATTAACGAAGAAAATTTTTGGTTTATAATTTATGAGATGCAAATTTTAATCATGAATCCTACCGACTGATAAGAGCATTTATAACAATCATTTTCGTTTGCTTTTTTGACGTAATTTTTAATTAAGAGAATTACACAACGTTACTTTTCACGCTAAAAACAATCCCGATTGGTATTAGAGATAAGTCAGTACGCGAAAGCGTGGATGAACGACGGTCACTATCTTTTAACCTTAAGAAGCTTTACAGACTATTAAAATTACAATTTAATAAATTTCTAGGGACCTTGTCAATACGATATTTATATTTAATAATTATGAATATTAAAAAAATCTCGCATAGTTCAAAATTGAAGTGATAGTGACTATTTTCTCCACGGCTTCGCGATATCTAGTTTGTAAATTTTATATTTAAAATTTTCTAGTTATAAACGAGATGCCTAATTACCTACTAGCAGACAAGCTAATTGTTGATTAAATACATAATTAAGCAATTAGGGATAATTAATTAGTTATTTACGATAGCCACCCTTCTTTTTAACATTTCGTAAATATTTTAGATGTGAACACTGCCATTTCGTATATGAATGAATTGATTCTAAATTGGTGTTTTTCATGAGACCTTTCTCACTTTGTGTAATTCGACTCATCACTAACATTAAGTATTAAGTGTCGGCTTTTAGACAAATCACTGTTATTTAACGAGTTTCTATTCCTATTGGAGAGATAATTAATGAAATAGTAGTCATATTAGTTTAGAAATGTGTTATATTTCCTACTTTCTGCCATTGTTTGCATTTTAATTTTTATGAATTACTTTGGAATTAAATTTTACAAGGTACAGAAATTTATTCTTTTTGTTTTCGATCTGGCTTTCAGCGCTGCACTAAAACAATTTTTTCGCTTCAAATATCACAAAATACACTTTCAATATTTATTTTAATGTAAATGCCCATTATGGCCTTACTGCTAAGTATGGTTTACATTTAATACCAGCTTTAAAAGTAATTTTACAGATGAAAATAAATTAATGTTTTTTTTTTGTGCAACAAAATGGTACGTCTTTGTATCTTCTGTTTTTTATTTTTCAAGGGGATGTAGATACCATTCTGTTACGCATTTTATGAAATGAAATGTCACTTTTGAAAGTTATAAATAATGTCCTTGTTTCGAAATATTATTTACTGAAAAGAAATTTTTGGACGAATTGGGCCTTATTTAATAATTTTTTAACCTACCTTCTATCTGTAAATAGAGCTGTGTAAATCCAGAAAATAAATCAGTTTTCAAAAATTTCACTTTGTTTTACTGTCAAGTAGTTTATACCCTAAACTTTTACATTCTTGTATAAAATTACGTTTTTCTGCCAAGACTTATTGTTATTGAATATGATCTTAACAATAACATCACTGGGTTCTTCTTCTTCTTGTGGTTAGGTCACAAAATATCCGTAGTTAGGATATTTTGTGGTTAGGTTCTATTCAAGTCGCATAACACTGCGGCTTTATCAGGCCTATTGTGCGTCCCGTTCTTCAAATCTATTACTTCATTCTTTTAATAAAGTCCAAAAGCTTCCTTGCCGACACTTCTCTCAGCTCCTTAGCTTCCAAAATGGGTTTTCCCAGAAGCGTCATTCTACTACGTGCACATTCTGGACACTCGTCCAATATATGCATAGAAGTTTCATCCACCAAGTGACATAGACCGGATTATCTACAAGCCTTATCTTGTATAAATGTTTCTTAAACTGACAGTGTCCCACTATAAGCCTGTCACTTTCTTGAGCTGAAATTTATTCAACCTCAGCAACTCATTCGTTCTTTTCTGCAATGGACATAATAAGTTCCTTTTCATGACTGCTCTGGTCTCGAAGCATTTCTTATGTTTTGACTCAGTCCCTCTGCTCAGAGCCTCCCTGACCACACTGGGAGATGTGCCGCAGAAAAACTCCGATCAATGAAGTCTGTTTCGGATCCTTTATTAGCAAGTTCATCTGCTTTCTCATTTTCATCAATGCCTGTGTGTCCTGGCACCCAACACAACCTAACTGTGCTATACACGCTATTATCTCGAAAATTTCTGCTGATCGTAAACCTTCTAAGACTGCAGCTTGCACTCCATTTGGGTCCATGTATTCCTGTACCCCTGGCCATTTTAAAGTTATCCGTAAACCATACCAGGCTCCCGTTTGCTCTGATCCTCTACTGGAGTCTCGAATGGAAGTGAAACCTTGGAGCAATCTTATCGGATACCATCCCCAGAATTGGTTCCGACACGGTTTCCATAAACCTGGAATAGGGACTACCTCTTCAGTCCGGTCAGTATGCTGCTACGTTTCTCTTTCCACCACTGTATGAAACGGTGTACCTACTCTAAAAAGAAAATACCAGGCTATTTTTTGCAATTCTTTTTGTACTTTTCCTTTCTAACAGTGATTCCACGTTTCTATTTTTATTGCGATTTACTTCTTTGCTTTTCGAATCGGATGAAATATAGACGTAAGTAAATTACCTAACGAAATCAAAATATGCAATCAGAAAAAATGGAACGTTAATATAAAAAGACATTAAAAAATATCTATTCCCTTTTTTGAAGGTAGTAGAAGGTAGATAGGAGAACAACTTAGGAACAACAGTTTGATACGAAACTAGTTTCGCTTGTGCCTATTTTTAATACTTCATGCATTTTTATATTAACGAATGACTAATGACTAGAGTTCGGGACTCGGTCGGATGATCATAGGCTTTCGCTGCAGCGCATCGTACAAAACCGGTAATAACGGCAGTTATTATAATTAGAGTCTTGGCTAATGTGAATAGAAAAGAACATTGTCAAATATTTTTTATTTTACTCGGTATTTTACCCCTTCCTTGTTTATATATTTTTTCCAGGTTGATGAAATTCATAAGAATATAACCAGGTTTGTTTTGCAGTCAGATATTCACAGTCATAATACAAGAAATGCTAATATGCTTAGAGCTGAAGGCTTCCGTCTATTCAAATCAGTACATAATTCTTTAAATGTGAAGCTTTATAACAAACTTCCGTATTCTGTTAGACTGTTAAACATGATACGTTTTAAATTAGTAGTTAAGAAGCATTTGCTTTTATACAGTGGAAGATTTTCTGGCGATGCCATATTAAGAATAACATCTATTGCAGTAGATTAATGTCTGCTTTATTTATGTTGTGTGTAAGTTCTTGTTTTTTTTTTAGTAATTTTATTTATGTAGATATACATAATAGTTTTTATTTTTTTGTTTTTTCTGTGTATTCTGACTTGCCATAAACGTATTATTGTACATCAAATGGTCAAATAAAACTGTCTATCTATCTATCTATTGGCTTCACGTTTGTTTCGTGTGTAGGTGTTTTAATATTCTAATAATGTCGAACGCGCCAAGGGGTAAAAAACGACCTTTCGCTGATAAAGTACGCAAACTTATTTATTTTTATTTATACCTGTATATTTTTTTGTTTACGACGAACACGCCTATGACTGGCCGACGAAAACCCCGAACTCTAACTAATGACTTATGAAATTGTCTCTAATTTGTTCCTATATCATTTTCTATAAAAAAAGAGGGCAATTTCCTTTTGATGTAGTGTTCAACTGTTTTTCTGATGCCATATTAAGATTCTACAATGGCTTTTTCTTATCACTGCATTTTCTTTTATTCAAATATCTTCATGGCAGAGAAATAAATCGCAATAGAAAGAGAATTATGGATCATTTACCTAAAATAATTCAACGTTCTATTTCAAATTAAAAAATACTTATTTTATGTATTCCTCCAGGAAAAAATATAGATATCTATGGGTAAGTAGAAACTAGAATATTTAATTATTATAATATTAAGAGAAAGCTGTTATATTTATTTATGTATTTACTTATTTACTCACATATATACAGGGTTTCCCAGAAATAAATGCCAAAATATTAACCACACATTCAATTTATTAATAAGCAACAAGTCTGGTTTTTATTAAAAAAAAAATTTTGAATTTTTGTTACCCTCCAATGTAAGTCGAATCGCTTCACTGAGTTAGTTATTTTAGTATTTCTTTTAATCTTTAGGTAATTCGTTAGCGTTATTTTAATGGATAAAATATACCAAACAAAAACTTGTTACTTTTGATGGGTTAAGTATAATTTTTGTCATTTATTTTTTGGCCACCCTGTATATATTAACTTATCATAGAAATAAAATAGCACAATAGTTACGAAAAGTAATAAACTTAAAAAGAAAGATATAATATTGATGCAATTTCTAATGCAATCTTCCAGTTGGCAAAACACCCTTTAAAAAATAACAATTGCTTGTATTGCACTTATTAAAAAAATTAAATACTCGTTAACCGCGAGTTTGGGATGTAACTGTCATTTGAAAGTTAACTAAATTTTGTATGATAAACTCTTTGATTTTCTATTAAAGATATAACTTTTTTGAAATTAAAAGGTACTAGATAATATTTAACACTCCCCCGCCTGTAATAATGTCTTCTAGGTGAACTTGCTGAACCAATTACGACGTTCCTGTTGACATTCCTTGGTCTAACACGATTCTTTTTAAATCAGTTCAAAGATTTTAAATTAAAAATCTTCAAACTTCAACCAGTATTACGTAAGAATTGATTTTACATTTACTGGCAATAAATCTTCTGCTGCGATTCTTATTTCTGATATGTCTCCTTCAGAATTTTTCAAATCCATTTTTTTAAACAGATACAAACAATATGGTGACTTTAACCACGGCGTATTGTTTATGTCACCATAACAACGAAAAAAATTGTAACATCTACCAAAGGTTTGACAAGTTAGGATGAGTTTTTATTGTTAATGACAGAGAGAGTTGTCATCAAATACAAATTAACAAACACTACTACAGGGCTAAGTGACGTAACGTTTCTTAAAAATCGAATATTTAAAAAAATGCGCAGTTGTAAACAAAGTATTGTACATAATACTGGTATTGGTCGTTTCTACTGTAGTGCGGTAAAAGCCCTGTTATTACATTTATTATATAATATACAGGGTGTTCATGAACTTATGTCACAAACTTGTATCGAAAGTTTAAGATTATACAGAAAAAAGCTAATCATCTATGAAAATCAGCAGTTCTCAAAAGGTGGCTCCTTGCAATGTTGGGGTATGTTAGATTTTAAAATGACATTTTACGCAACATAAATCCGTATATTTACCTCATTTTGACAGTTCTTTAATACCCTGTACTATTAAGATAAACAAATGGCCAGAATTGATATCAAACTCAAAAAGCCAACACAAATTAGGTGCCACAACGCACTAAGTGACATGTATCTTCTCCTGTTCCTGCATCAGTCTATAGCGGGAGTTTTTTGAACCAGAGGAAAAGAGTACATTCTTAAACTAATATCTATAGAGATCTCATTCTTCAAAAATATTGATTTATTTCTTTCTTGTAGCAGAATTTTCAGATGCTCTTAAACGTAGTAAAATAGTTTTAGCCTTACTTACGCCACCAACGTATCAAAATGTGTCAGTTTCAGATGCAAAAGTATGCAGTTATTTCATACGCGAGTTAAATAGGAAACGAATGTGAATGAAACCCGGTTATTAAAATTCTGGAGTATCGCGTGGCGCATAATAGACAGATGATGTTATTACCCGGAAGCAAAAAAATTTGCATTTAATTTGACGGTATATTTAATTCAACATAAATGCATAAAGTTGGTAACGTGATATGGAAATTTATGATAAACGGGTGTATTTTTAGACAATCAGTCAGTCGATGCGCACTATACCTGACATTTTAATTCAACAATAAAAACAGAAAACGAGCCGGTAACGAAAGTTTGATGATATAGGAACACTGCCAAATATTGTAATTACCGAATGACACGATTTTAAGTTATACCTACAAGTCTGTTTAGACGAATTGTTGTTCCGCAATAAATGCCGTTGAACACAGAAAACACTGTTGTAAAAGTTCACAGAATGGGGTGTTTGCCACCATTTCAGATATTAACAGGAAATGAAATAATTTGACGAAAAACTTGTTACGTATTGTTCTGTTTTTATTTGAAATATGGCATTTAAATTGACAACTAACCAAACAGTAGGTTAAGTGTGATTGCCAAAGGTTATCGCATTGTTCCAATGAGAAATGATCGATTTAAATATGGTTCACATAGTCCAATCAATTTGTCACGGCCTAATGTTAAATTTACAAAAAATACCACTTGGAAAAATATATGGTGATATGGGAAAAAAAATTAAGAAGTCGAGATAATGAAGATTTTGAAAGTACGAGCGCTTTTGAACGTGCGAATTTTTCGGAGTTTTCGGAGCGGCCGAGTACCGTTACCCTCACTCCGCCGCCCACCACAATTAGCTCGCGCCGCGCTCGAATGCTTCGGTTTTACGCACAAAATGAACCATTTTTTTATTGAAAATATAAGTCTTCAACTCCAATCTCTGTAAGAATGGACGTTGTAGCACTTAAATAGCAGCCTCTGGATTTGTTTTGAAAAAAAAAAAATATCTCGTCTCCAGAAGGCCGTAGAGCAACGTTCTTTTTTAAAATTCGCGTAAAAATGCCAGCAATCGATTCCTGTAATAGACATTATTAGAAATGAAAATCGAAAAAATATTCAAGAAAAACGCGACCAAAAAATTTTTACTTTTTTCATTTCATTTTTGGACACTTGAAATGAATAAAAATCAGTATCATTCTTTTTTACCATGAAAGTACAACTGTTAAAGGATAAAATGAGCCCTGATTCGTTTCTCTACGACTTTTCGTCGATCAAGAAGCGCCGATTTTCGAAATGACCTTTTTTTTTCGAAAAATCGATACAGGTAACTCGAAAAATTTTTAATATTTTTTTAATTTGAAAAAGGCAATTTTTTGCTTGACGAGGGCTACATCAGCAACTAACAAGTTTCAAAACCTTAATTTGCAAGAGATACAGCAAAAACAAAAAAAAGTCTTTCTCATTTAACTTTTTTCGATCAGAGTTCGTTTTTTTTTTGTTAGCGAACATTTATGAATTTTTTAGGTTCGCCGTTTATGCACCACAGGAAGAAAATACTATCTTAGATTTTTTTCCTATATCACCATATTTTGTATCCAGGTGGCACTTTTTGTAAGCTCTTCTACCTATTGACTGGATAACATGTTTTTAGTGTTGTAGTGGTATACCCCTTTTACCTGCTTTTTTTTATTGGTTTCTCTTTTAGCGTAGGATGCATTTTAATGATACGCTTTAAAAATTTATCGCTCGAAAATAATTATGTATTTAACTCAAATTTCCAATTAGTAAAAATGACATCAAATGTCAAATCAAAACTTTTGTGTTAATCTTAACAAAATGTATGCGCATCTGTTGCAGCGACATTACTAGGGTTCATTTCCACAGATTTGTAATTTACATTCGTAAAAAATAGCAATTATAGATATACATTTGACTAGTGGACAATAATTGGTAAGTATATATCATGATTGTGCGTATATTTAAGGGGATCTTAAATAATGCGTTAATCTTTAAATATAAATGTGAAACTATTATGGCCAATGAGTTTGTTTTAAATAACGAAATAGCCACATTTTATAGCAAGTAAATTTACCACTTCTTTTAGTATTCTTTAATGCGTTTTTTCCTTGAAAATGTTTGTTAGAGGATCGACAGACATTACTTGTACCTGTTTATAACGAAAAAAAATTGCAAATTGCGCTGAGAAAATTTTAAGTTGAATTTTTTATTGGTATATTTATTACTTAAAGTCTGTCCTTTAAAGTAATAAATAGAAAGGTCTAAGAAGTAGAATACTTAAAATTTGTAGCTATGGCACTTTTTTATATATTCCTCGTTTAAAACATTAAGCGAGTTTCAAGATTCGAAATCTTTAAAATCTTCTGCGTTTTTATGGATTCTAAAGTAGAATATATTTTCCACTGTTTTAAATTAGGACTGTCTCTATTATGTATGTTTTTACTAAAAGCAAACCAGTAATCATTCACAACAGTCAAGAAAATATATGAAGGAAATGTCAGTCCTAGCAAAGAAATGGAGAATATATCAAGAAACGAGGGGTATCATGGAACAACTAAAATTAACAAGTATGCAGTAATGTAGAGAAATTCAAAAAATAAAAGTAGAGGAGATATTAAGATTAGGGAACAATAACAAGTAAATCACACGAGACAGTTAAAGTCACGACATTATATGTATGTGCAGGAAAACGTCTTGATAAGAACTTCTACCTAATGCTCTTGCATGGTATGTGTGTATAATAAATGGTTTAAACCAATATCTAATCTACAACAAACAAAAGTACCTTAGAAAACTAAGAAAAACATAGAAATTGCATCCTGCGTCAGCACTTTAATAATTTAATTTAATAATATTTAATATTTTTTTCAGTTATTATTATAGACAAAGCCCTTTTCTCTTAAACTTAAACTGAAAATGATGATTTTTTTTCCTAGAATTTCTTGTATATATCTAGCGAATTTTCAAATAGTCCTTCAAATCACCTACATTAAATATACTTTCCAATGTTTAAGATCAATAAAATCTCCATAATATTTTGCAAACGACATTGCTGTGATGTAATAGTAATTTGTATCTACAGGATATTAACCACTCAGTCACTTTGATTAATGAGACAATCAGGTTTTTAATTATAACTTGGACTTTTTATACACACCCTAAATTTTGTGGTACCCGTATCAGGAAGTAGCTCATGACTTATGTTAGTTTGAATTAATGTATATTACATATATTTATTTTTTAACACACAACATGGCCATTAAAAGTTCTTTATTATTAGAGCACCCTAATAGCAGGCAATGCTTTTTGAAATGTACATAGTAACGTGATTAGGTAAAAGCGGTATACAGAGTGTATCTAAATCAAGGAGCACAAATTCTGACAGATGATCTTGAGGACAAAATATAATTATATATACCTTAGTCCAATAATAAGAGTTACCAGATGATAATAAGTTGCAAATAAAGAAACTTTTAATTTTAGCCCAATGCTTGTGTAGTGACGTACTACAATCCTTATCAGGTCACTTTTTAAAATAAAAAAGTTAAGCCACTGGCCAAAATTACGTACACATAATAGTTTTGATTAAATAGTACCTTTAAACACTGTAATAAGTTCCCCTACTATTTTTTATAAAACATGGGATAGGTAGATAAAAGGATAAGCTCTTTTTTCGTGACACACCCTGTACTGGTGTTCCACCTACCTGAAGGGCAACACTATAATTACTGGGAATACATGACAGTCAGTACGGATGGAAACATATGAATGTATACACTTTTTAATTACTTACTACATGCATTTTATTTATTCATACTAATCATTATTTGACTTGAATGCCTCATATTTGATTATCGAGAATGATTTATTATTATTGATGAATGATTATTATTTTTCTTTCAGTACACTCTTGTCCAAGTAAAAAAGTTATATATTGGGCATATTTCATAACAATTCTTCGGAACACGTAATATACGTATTTTCATAGCTAGAAATGTGCTGTATAAAATGGAGACCATTCAAACACACAATAATGTATGTTTGAAACATTTGCGTGAGAACTATTTTTGAATTTAAAGTAAAAATAAGAGTATCCATTTTAACAACATAATATCATTGTGAAATGTGATGTTTTCCGGGACAATTCCTGATTTTCTTTAATATTATAATAAACCAAAATTATCATAAAACTAATTATATTTTAAATTTCTACAGATTTAAAGTTCGATGCACATGGTTGCTGCCAATTACAAAATTGTACTTCCTTAACCTCAGCTAGGAATCTTTGACCTACTCTTGACTCTTGTTGTTCTCGGTCTAGACTCTGTGGAAGCGGATTCGCTGTCAGAATCCCTAGACCCACCCTGATGTTCATTTCGGCTCTCGTTGGTTCCAAAGCAGCTATTGACCACGGCAAAACAACTCGAAAAACCGCCGAATTTTAACTACAATATAAAACCAATATTAACCTGCACATATTTGTAAACTGAGCAACTACGATAAAACGGTCTCTTACAAATTAAGGCACCTCTTTAACAAATAACTGTTACTTTCTTTTTCAATTTGACCATTTATACAGAAATGGACATATTAGGCTATTGATTATAGGATTTTAAAAGGAAAAAAAATCAAAAAATTTATTTTTTGCTTTTTTTTAAATTGTTTATTAACGATTTTTTGCATAAAATTTTTCTTTTAAACTTTTTAAATGAGCCATTTTGATGGAAAATTCAATTCTCTACAAAATTTTTCCTATGAACTATACCGAAATTTTGCTTCGTTTTCGTGCTATATTTAAAAAACTGCAAAAGTGCCTTTTCATCCCTATATTCAATTTCAACCCTCTAATTTAATATCACCCAGCGGTTTTTTCATTTTTAATGACCCTTCCAACAAGTCATGTGATTAAAATCCTTGAACGTTTTATTTCCTTCCTTTTTTTGCAAAAAATGATAATTAAAACGTAGGTAGGTATAAGGATGAACGCGACGAAAATCGAATTGGCTAATTGTAAGTTTGAGCAGCCATATATCAGTCAATTTTCATCCAAAAATACTTAACAACCTCTTATTTTCAATGAAATTTTATCTACTTTTTTTCGATGAAGCAATGCCTATACCTCTCTTTACTCAAAAAAAAACTAGAGGCAAGAAAGTAAAAAAAAATTTAAAAAATCGAATTTTCTGCTTTTTTTCATCGCATTTTCACCCCTATCTCCAATTTCCACCCTCTAATTTAATAGCACTCCGCGGTTTTTTCATCTAAAATGGTCCTTTGAATGATTCATCCAATAAAATTGCTTGAACGTCATAGTTCTCTTTAACCCTGTTTTTTGGAAATAATCAGTAGCCTATATAAGTAATAACCGATTCTGCATTAGCTAGAAAAGATTCCGTATACCCAGTATAGTATTATTTCAAAGAAATCAAAACAAACAGGAAATTCGTAAATTAGGAAACTAATTTCTGGCAGCAGTTTAGCGCATGCGTTTTTAATTTAAAATGCTATAAATTAGACACTATGTTTTCAGTCTAAATTTATTCACTGGCGTATAGTGAGGTTGATAGATTTTTAAAACCAGTTAATAATCTGTGTTATTCCGAATATTTAATGAAGTAAGTATTCTGTCCTACACTGAAACTTTTGTCGCACAGACAACGAATCACATGGGCACTCGATTTTTCAAAATAAATGTGACACATGTTCTGCTATCTCACAGGTTGTTTAACAAATCAAATCGGTCATAAAATAACTGCGAATTGACTAGTCTATTATTATCCTGTATAAAAACGATTGTCTATACGAAAAATAATCTACGGAATGTTTCATTCTCTGATTGTGCATGCAGATGTGAAAGAAGTTAGTATAAATATGCACATATGTTGTCTTCTTTCTTTATCTTTAATTAAATGTAATTAAATAGATAACAAGAATACTACATATTCTTGTTATCTTAAACAAAAACCCAGCATACAATATATCTATACCTACATTAATAATTAAGTGTAATAAATTAACAACAATAGCTTCAATATTACATTGCACTGAATATTTCTATTTTTTTCTAATACGTTAATTTATATGTCCACAGCAGCACACATGACTTTTTCATTTAGTTCAATAACAATTATTATTACTTATTCTAATCCCAAGGATTAGCCCAGAAGTCGGGGACGGCTTATTATTATTCTGTAGGCCTCATTTACACTAATAAATTGCCTCCCATCCTCCCAAATGTGGGTACATTCTTCCGCTTTATTCATGAATATTGAATGAGAACCTAATGTTCAACAATTAGCTCATATGAATTTATCGTATTTTTTTCCGTAACACATTTACCAAACTTCTACTGATGAAATTTGATATAAAAGAAGAATAATATTCGTCTGCCAAAAAATTTCATAATTTAATAGGTGAGTCGGCTTTTAACCCATTGTATATTAATTCAGAACTTACAGTTGTAGATAAATATATTGGATGTTGTTTAGTTCTCTCTGTTGTTCAGGGCATTGAACCAATACAGACGACAAAATATCACTTTTTTTATTTACATTTATTGTGATCAGCTGTGACAAAATTTTATGGTTATGCTTAACAGGCAATTTTGGGGTATAAAGGAAATATAGGCACATTAGATAAATTACTGGTTCTTGATAACTTTATTTCAATAGAAGTAGTAGGAAATAGCATTCATTATTAAAACATATAATATGTATGTATTTCAATTTAAAGCATATATTATACAAGGGAGCAGTAGCAAAAAAAGAGTAACGTTTATTCTGAATCAATTTCTAGGGTCTCTAGACTGAGGTTTTATAGATATAAAACCAAAGCACAGAATAGGGGATAAATTTCAAATAAATGTTAACTGACAACAGAAAGAAAATTATGTCTGTAGATTTGTATAAACAATTTGTGGGCAAATATGCTTCTTTTGAAAAATGCTCAGTTCAAGAGTAGAAGTTCAAAAATTATGTGTAAGTATCGTTAGGGTCAGATCATACCTGAAAATGAGTTAATTTTAACTATATCAAAACTGATCAATATCTACGAAATATGTGACGAAGTTTTTATAAATTTAGACCCACGAAGTTGGCTTAATAATTAAAGTCTGTTGCAATCTAATTTTATACTCTGTAAAATGATATACGTTTTCCGATTCAAATCTGGACCATCCTATATACAGGATGTTTTTTTCAAAAATTATCTCAAAAAGTTAAAAAAGGCTGACTCTCGGGCTAAAAATTAAAAAGAAAATTTGTATGAATTATATCCTAAACGACAGTGTTTGATATATAGGTTGTAAAATTTTTTAAAAATATATATTTATGCAAATATTTCTGAACATGTGTGACGCAACTTAAAAAGTGATAAGTAAAGGTAAAAATTATCTTAATCAGCGACAGACATAATGGCAGACATTACCACTAAAAAACCCAATATTTTGAGCATTTGATAAATTCAATTGCTGTATTTGAAATCTTCTATTTTATTTTAAATACGAACCATTTTCTAGTTACTATTATTATTTTTTTAAATTTGAAATAGAAGCTTGTTATACCAAATCTATCAATTTTTTGTCTTTAAAGGTTGAAAATAATTATAAGTGTAGAAACTTGTTTCTGTAAAACGACCAGGTTTACTGTCAATTTATTCAACTGTGTTACCTATAAGATTTATAAACAAGCAACTTCTTTTTTGAAATATAATTATGAATCAAATATTTCCAAAATATTTTATTGTATTTAAATTCAGTGAATTTACTTATTTAATCTGTAGCTTAAATTTCATCAGTTTACATGAGATACCTACTTGTGTTACTGAATTTTTCAAAAACCTTAATATCCTGTGTCTTAGAAACCAAAAAATTGTATGACTTTCTTTTTGGAATAACTCAAAGAAGCGAAAAACATTTAAAATCGTGTTTTTGTCTGAAACTATTTTTTCATGGCATTGTTTATATAGTTCTATTTTATTAGATACTTTACTTCTAAAAAAATAATCTTAGGAAGTATCGATTACATCCGAATGTAAATGTTTTCTAGAATTTATTTTGATACCGACAACAGAAATAGCTTCTGAATCAAAACAAAAAGTTACATTTTTTATGTCACATACTGTGTTACTAAAAAGTATTTATATATTCTATGTTTGTGTTTAATAATATTAAAATATGTACTACAAACAAAAATTATACACCGTCTAAATATTTAATAATAATTTTTATCCACAATCACTTTATAATCGGACTTTTATCCACACATATGAATCGTCAAAGTGATACTTTATCCACTAGTGGAATAAAGTAACTTTATTTCACTAATGGAATAATGAAAAAAATAATAAACCTATAATAAATCAAATTTAATTTATTTACTTATTAACATTAACATTTACATTTAGGTATAGTAATAGACATTTCATTTTCTGTCTGAAACATCATTATTCCATAAAATAATGTCTCATTGTAAAACGGCATATTTTGGAAATAGATCGTTCATAAAGCTGGCATGTTTTTTTTTTACATAATTAGATACTTTTTAGTTTTAAATACCATTAAAAGTGAGTCAAACAGTAGCTGAAAACATGTTTATTGCTCCCTAAGGAAGAGAGGGTTGCGCGAAACTTTATACATACTTTTTATTTTTAGCGATTACACAATATAATTTATTTGATTAAAGAGAATAACTATATAGTCAGCAGTACATTTTCACAAACTTTGTTCCTACAGTCGTTTGTTGTTTGATTCATTCAAAAATAAAACTTATTTAATCTCTCTGAAGCATAACTGAACTATGACTGTCTCGTGTGTATTTCAGGAATAGCCAAATTAATCTCGGAAAGTGCATTTTAGTTCCGTCCTAACAATTTATTTTCAGAAGGCATTTACTGTTTGTATTTTAGACTATTTAGTTTTATTTGAGATTTCAATTAAATTTCAGAACTTGTAAATAATATTTCAGGAAACAATTGAGTTAATATATTTCAGGCAGAGTTTATTATTCGTCAGAAAACACAATTTAGAAGCATTTCAGATACTTTTATGAAGCCACAGTAGTATATTGACAAAACTCACTTTAATGTTTATTGGTGGGTATCATTTAAAATATAATTTGACTTACAATGAAGGGTACCGAAGTGTTAGTCACCGATTTTAAAGAAAATACGAGAAATTTGTGTTTTATTTTCTGCCGATAAACATTTTAAAGCGATAAAAAGCACTCCTAAAGTTTACCCCTAAATACAAAAACCTTTATTTCTGTACAATTTTTTAAAAACTAATTGAAGATTCTTTATTATCCATCGCAGATATTATAAAAAACAAAATTGTTTAGAAATAGAGATTTCTTGAAAAAACTGTTTTTGGGGGGAAACTTTAGAGGTGCTATTTACCCCTTTTAAATGTTTATCGGCAGAAAATAAAACATATGTGTCGCGTATTTTTTTGTCTTCTACAATATGGCGAAGTTTCATTGAAATCGGTGACTGACACTTCGATAACCTTCCTAACAGAGTAACATACAATTTGCTACTTTTTGTCTGAAATAAGTTTGGAGAATTCTAATAACATATTCTGGAATAAAATCAAGAACTTGCATTTGCTAAATTGCAATTGGTTTATGGTTAAAAATTAATAAAAAATATGTGATCGTAATGTAATTTTTCTACTACTTAAGCATTACAGAGAATCACCACCAATAATGCAGCTGGTTGTATTCAACACCATCGACAACGATAAGGCCATTACAACTTTCTTTGTTCGATGTTGATATGGTACCAATACGCACTATATTACAAATTTTTTTATAACAAATCGAAACGTGAACTCGTGGGAATATCCACACTTGCAATTCACACAAATTCACTTTGTTAAACCTATACCCTACATTGGCGGGGATACATTATCCTGAAAATAATATTATTTTACAAATTTGCTCTAAATTAACAACTTTTTTTAAGAAAAGAATATATGTATTTTATTATAAGTCCTTACATTTTTACTCTATTTTAAATATAAGCTAATTCAAACAAAATCAAAAGAATTTAAGAACCCTGGCTGTTGATATCGTGAGAAAAAACAACTGTTCTATGTGTTAAAGCCAAAAACCAGCATTGAATTATACCACGACAGTAATAAAAAGCTAATAATAAATAATTATCTAAAATAAAAACTAAAAATTATATGTCTAAGAATAATAATCAATTCAAACACCTGATATATTGAAATTGCAATAATAAATTTAAAGAAATATCTTGTATTCTTGCTAAATTTGTTTAAATTAACTTAATGTCTTTAAAATGGAGTAAAAATATAAACTGACAATATTTAGTATGTAAAATTCTGACGGCTTTAGCATCCAAAGGTTAGCATAATTCATGGTCCAAAATTTTCGATAAAGAAAACGGTTTTCTCGTGAGTGACAGAAAAACAAACGGAGAATCCAGGTTCTAATTACCATATACCAATATAAATAATATTATATTATACAAAAAGTGACCTTTAAAATTTATTTCAATAAAAAAAATCATCAAACCAATAGTGGCTTTAAGGTTAATATTTAAAGTACGACGGATTTTTGGTTTGTTACGCCGTATCTTCAACCTGCCTTTATTGTTCTCGGTCTAAACTCTGTGGGGGCGAACCCGCTATTAGAAACCCAAGGACCGCCCTGATATTCATTTCGGCTCTTATTGGTGTACGCCCTCTACAGCTCCTTAGACAATGGCGTCCTTTACACGTTCCTTAGTGATCTCTCCAACTGACCGCAGAATCTGACATATGTTCAGAATGAACAAGGGGATGCTCTTATACCAGACGTGGAGTATAATGATATTCCTTTAAAGTGAATATGCCAAATAATTTTTTGAGCTCAGTCTTTGGTTTGTTGAACTTCGGAAACATGTTTTTTAGTTATGCCGAAACAAAAATTTGTTTTTCCCTTTTCTTAAATATTCTCATGAAAAATTAAGATTTTTCTGTTTTATTTGTTTTCTTAACAGATTTTTTTCAAAAAGTTTTCCAATTTTTTGCTATAAACAAAAATAAAAAACAACTTTCTTCCAATTTTTTTGTTTTTTTTTACCGAAAAGCTAAATCATAATATTTCATTCATTAAAATCTTGTTATATTAAAAAAAAACTTTCTTTGAGACATTTGCGAATTAATTAAAGCCGAATATTTACTTTTAAACTAGTTCAAAGTAAATAAAATTATTTGAAATAGACAAATTTTTTGTAATTTTGAAGTAAAAGTGAAGGGCTAGTAACTCTTACAGCTGTTTATTAACAATGTTAAAAACTACTTTAAAATGTTATTATACTCTATGACGAAAATCGAAAATAAACGTTGTCTTTCAACTTTAAAAAAGATAAAGCCACTTTTAAGAAATACAATGAAACAAGAAAGTTTACTACAGTCCCTACGATATTTGTTGAGATAGAATTCCAAGAAAACCCCTGCGTCACTTTCTCGGAATTAACCGCATTCGTCACCCGACGTAGAAGGACATTGCCGGAGTGGCATTCACCATAGCAGCTTTCAATGCATACTGTGTTTTGCAGTTACAAAGGCGTGTTTCTTCAGTTGTCTTCTTGGAATTCTTTCAACAAATATCGTATGGACTGTAGTTGTAGCTATGTTTAGTATAGAAAGAATGTTGATAAAGCAGATAAACGAGAAAAGAACTGATCACTTCGCAGCTCAAAAGGGTCGGAAGGTCTATTTGTTATATAAATCTTTGATTTTAGATCCACGAGTCGCCACTGAGTTAGCAACTACTAATCTTTTTTCGGTGCTTTTTCGCGAGAAATTTAAATTTGACGGAAAGTTAGATTTAATAAATATTAAGTGCTAAATAAATTCCTCCTTAATTCATCATTACAAGTGGAAAGACTAGTGAAATACGTCCAACAAATTTCACACCTTTTAGAGCTCACGTTAGCGAAAGCGTGGCGCTTTTATGTCTCAACGAAGTTTTAATTTTATTTAGAGACTACGGACGGGTGAGATTTCCAGCGTCTATTATCCTGTCACTTTCGGAAAAGGGCAATTCGAAAATATAAAGAGCACGTGAATTGTCAGAAAATTGTGCGCGCATGGTAGCAAGTGAAACTAAGTGAGTTATTTTAGTTTCGCGGCAGCTTTGCGTACTTTTTAGAGCTTTCAGTAAAGCAGCAACGTTCGCGCGTCGCTGCCAAGGCAGGTGCGATAGATTTATGAACTTCAGTAATCTTAAACGCGACAGGCTCTCATTTGAGGTCAGTTTTGTTTTAAATCATCAATTGGAGTATATTTCTTATGAGGGTACGATTTAAGAATGTAATTTTTGTTCTAGTTAAATATGGTGGTATCTAGAAATGGACCACTGGTACATCCTTGCATCAAAGAGGTAATTTTTGTTGTAAGTGTCGCATGCATTTTTTAAATAATATTTTTAACATATAAAGAATAGCTTGATTTCATATTTTTGTTTCATTTTATTTACTTTCAAGAAGTTGCAGTCAGGCTTGTAAGAACATTGTTACTTGATGTTTACTACTAATTATCTATAGTTGAAAAACTACCTTTCTATAGAAGTGTAACATGCATTAGTTTTTATGTCCTTCTTAGACCACATTAACAAATTTAAACTACGGCATGAACTACGAGTATATTTTTAATTATTCCATATTATCAGTTTTGAAAACTTAGATCATTAAAAATGGCAATAAATTACAAGTTTGTAACATTTCGCCATTTTTAAGTGACTTGAAATTTAGTCAAGTGGCAGTGACATAAAACCAAGTCAAACGTCAAGTAGTAATCATACAGTCATATCAAGTCAAGCAAAGAATTTTTAAAGAGTATTAATTTCAAGTCAACTTATACAATAGTATCTAAAAATGACGAGCTACTGGAAAAGTCTTTTTTCAAAACAACATTACTAAAACAAAAATTATTACCCTGGCCATCTTATACCTATGTATATCATTAATTTGTATAAGATTGAAACCAAAATTTGAATGAGGTCGAAATCATCGAAAAGTTTTGAACTTGTATAGATATTCTAATGTACGATTACACCCCTCCCAAGCCATTATTATTATTAAATCATAATAAAACGAAACTGACATCGGATAAATTATTTAATGTTACAATATTTGACTCTTTGAAAAGTAAACAGGGTGTTTCATTTAATACTGTAACACCCTCATAATTTTTTCTCAAGCAGGCCGCTATTTGAAGATATTATATCTCTACTATACAAGCGGAATCTAATTTGCTTAACTTTTGAAAATAGGACAAATATTAAAAGTATTTAGTTGGTAAACTTGTGTGTAGGGGTCAAATAATTGTAACTAGATAAGGACATTTAGTTATAAATTTGACTGATTTTTTAAACGTCACTTTGTTTAATGTAAAGAAAATGTATATGGTTGCATATTATTATCACTAAAATACATATTTTCTGAAAGAAAGGAAATATTTGGGGGTATTTTAGTTTAATTAAATTTCACTTTTACTTTAAATTTGTAACTAAATCAAGTTTTTTTTGCGGTTAGAACTATCTTGTGTGATACAGACCTACAAATTTAACAAAAAAGGTAAAATTCCATTATATTAGAATAGTGTCATTTGCCCATTTGCAAGATGTGTATTTTTTGCAGTAATAAAGCGACGTTTCAAGAAACATCTATGTTATATCAAAATCGCTATCAACAAAATAAATTACCAGAAAAAAAAGCAAATTACTGTTCAAGGCGTACTTAGCAATTTTCTATGTTTTAGGTAAAAAAATTATTTTATACTAGTTTCATTGAAATATCTTAAACTTTGAAAAAAATGTAAACAGAAAAAATTCTTTCAAGAGTTTTTAAGGAAATATTTAAGAACGTATCCGAAAAAAAATTCTTAAAACAAAAATGTTTATATACACGCAAAGATATATATCCTTGATACTCATATATTACATAATCTTGAATTAAATATTTCTTCACTAAAATCAACGTTTTCTTGATGGAAGAAGTTAACTACCGCTTCAGATTGTCGTACATGAGCATCAAGAATATAATTCTTATCATAGATATAAATATGTCTGGTTAAGAGGGCTCTATAGCAAATAGGCAACCAGCAATACATTTTTAAAGATTTTATTACACAGTTTGTCTAAATATGAATTAATGCTCAAAAAACAGACTTTCTACCATTCTAACGCAGATTTTCTATAAAATGGAGTTAGTTTGAAATTCAAATTACTTTTTATTGGAAAGAAATTCGTAATTTGCCGCTTTTGAACAAGTGGCATAGTAAATTACTAATTTCTTAACACCAATGGTAGAAAGTCTGTTATTTGTACATAAATTCATATTTAGACAAACCGTGTAATAAAATCTATAAAAATGTATTGCTGGTTGCCTATTTACTATAGAGCCCTCTTAATTACTTTGTTTTACTCTGAGGTAGCTTTGGTTACATTTTTTAATTATGACTCACTCCATGTTGCTTGATTTGAGTGGTACTGAAATTTTT
Organism: Anoplophora glabripennis; assembly: GCF_000390285.2. NCBI lineage: Eukaryota > Metazoa > Arthropoda > Insecta > Coleoptera > Cerambycidae > Anoplophora > Anoplophora glabripennis. Next base: position 353,752 of record NW_019416500.1, on the reverse strand, counting down.
ACTGACATGTATTAAGCATAATTTTTATGTTACAATATTAAATAGATTCTCAGTTTGAAGATAAATGAAAATAAATTTGCATTTGCTTTGTTGGTGCGGAATTAGTAATATTTTGACATTTGAACGCAGTAGCAATAAACCAACTGAGAATCAAAGTTAAATATGTTTAAAACTTACTCACGTTGGCATCCTTTTAACCTTTAATTGTTTTAAATAAGTGTGCACAAAACATATATTTATAGAAGCAGAGTGTAGCTTTTCTAGAATTAGTTATATGTATTTAAGTTTTTCTATAAGTTGTTCCTTGTTATTGCCAGCGTTGTATTTTACGTTAAATTATTCTAATTAAGAATTGTACTACCAACATTGGACCGAAATTCACCCATTTTTAGTATTTTAGTATTTACCCATTATTTTTTTTCGCATAAAGATTAATTGAAATTAAAAATGCGCCTTAGTATACGTCACAAATTAAGGAAGTTTGTTGGATTATTTTAGATTAAAATGCCTTAGCTGGACCCACTGGTTTTTATACTGAAGTTTTAAAAGAAAGTTATTTGGCCTACACTGATGGGACTTTATATAGTTAATTAACTACAAAAATTCACTGACAGAAATCTGTGAACCAGTGGTGGAAGCAAGGGTACTGTTTAAGAAACGTCTAATTTATACGTTAGTTAGGTAGAGTTACTAATACGAAGTATATAAAGTAGATACTTAGAAACAAACACATAATTGAATTTTTACAGCAAACAATAATAAAGTTTATGTATTTTTCGTGCTACAGACGGCACTATTTTTAATAAAGGAAAAGTACTTATAAGTTCAATATAATATTGAGTACCTACGGCAAAAACATTGCATGTATATAAGAAATAACGCAAGCGACATTTTCAGGAAAATTGAAATAGTTAATATATGTCATTGAAAATAATGGCTAGTGGTTTATTCATGATTTGTTTAAATTCAAATAAAGCACCCAACGTATACAAGAAAACGAAACTAAAAGTTAGAGATTAAGATATTAAATCTATTACTACCCGTAGTACAGGCGTATATTATAGTTTCTTAAACATTCTTTAATAACATAAAAAAGTTAAAAAATCTGTATTAGTCACGTTACTTATTAGTTTGTGTTGAATAAAATATTTTACTGTTCTTTAAAAAATAAATATTAAGTTTTTTTCAGAAGATTCAAGATGGCAGTTTTTATATAACTGCTTAGCAAGCCATAAACCACAAACCTTTTATTCAAACATAGTTCACTCGTCTATTTCATAGACAAGACAAGTCAGAGTAGTCATTTCCTATGTTTTTGAAGTCACTGAATCATAAATTGAAGTCAGTTCGATAGTATCGTATCACTTTCCTCAAAAAAAAAAAAATTAAAAAATCACAAGGCTAGTCGATTCTTATGTTGTTGAAGTGGCTGAATCATAATTTCAAATCGACTCATTAGTATGATGTCAAGTTATTATGTTATATTATGTTATTTCTTTTATGATTTATTTGAAAATAAACACTTACTTTTATTCTATTCTTAAAAAAAAATTAAAAATAATTTTTTTTTATTAAAACCGCGATCAATCCTAAGAGACTCGTATTTTCTCATGTTTTCGGGGTTGCTAAATCGTAATTTAAAGTGGTTTCAATAATATCACGTTCTGATCCTTGGATTAAATGAAATTAAAAATTGCGAATTGCGAAAAAAATGCTTATAAGATCCTATTCATAGTATGAATTTAATCTCAAATTCTCAGGAACACCTAATAGGTACATCTGATAATGTATTCTGGTTTATTTTTAGCAGCTAGCTGCAGGAGTAAGTTAAAATCGAAATAAAACTTACCCCAGAATAGTTATTTACATGTAGTCACATTGAGGAAACCTGTTTTTACTTCCTATATTTTCAAGCAATAAAAGGTTTTGTAGTGAATCCAAAACAAATTGATTTTTCCTTAAAACATGTTGTAATCTCGATAATAATTTGAACTTCGAGTAATAATGCATATCATAAAAGGGATATTGATTACCTTCAAAAAATTGCTTACAAATATTCACAATGAATTTGGCAGGATTCAAGGAAAATTTATTATAAATTTATAGTGATATAACGAACACAAAAACGCGTAAGTTTAGTTCGAAGTATTTTTTCATTACAGATATAATTTACGCGCGTATGAATAAAATGTGTTATTAAAAGTATACTTATCTTACTTTAAAGTTCAAATACTTTGAAAAATTCTAATTGGTAGACTAAAATACAAATATTTTAATATTAAAGATTGTAAAAACTGTTTGGCCTTCAAGATAAATTGTATTTTAAACAAAAAACTTGATATATCCATGTTTTATTAATATATTTTCATTCGACCATCTGTAAATGTGAATTTTTGTATTTTCAAAATATTGTAATTAATTATTTTGTTTTTAAAACAATTTGTTAATAGGCTGAAGAAGATATTCAGTACCAGTAAATTTCTTCACGTGTGAAACTTGGAAATAATCAGGGTAGCTTGAGTCGAGCCGATTTATTTATGTTAAAAAAAAAACAGAGTTGTGTGATTTGATTTGCTAAAGTAGGGTATCAAGATAAATACCTGCTAAATAGCACGTGACCCCGATAGATTCGACTGGTCAAGGTTCAGTCAGTCTGTATTCAAATTAGATGTAATAGTTTGAGCAGACTATTATAATAAATGCAATCCGTTAATATGTAAATTGGAGAAATTAAAACAAATAAGGTATAGTTACTAGTATTTAAATTAATTTTTATTGAAAAAAAGAATGGTAACTTAAAACTCTAACCACGCATATTTAGAGAAAAATATTACCGGTATTAGCTCAGGAAGAAAGCATATAATTTTTTAAAAATTTGAACATAATACAAGGTTGCATTGGTAGTAGATATTTGGTATTACATAGTTACAGTTCTGTGTATTCTTCTACGTGAATAATAAAAAGGATAATAACATATATCTCAGTTCCACACAATCGTTCGATTTAGATTAATAGTTGCGACTAAAAAGCAGAGCACAAATATACAGGGCGACTGCCAAGGTATCCGAAATAGTTCATATATGAATTCTATGGCTAATTTTAAGCAAAAATGATTCTATTCACTTTTCCCGATTTACCAACGGTTCTTGAAATATCGGGGTTTGAAGTTGTCAGATCATAAGGGTAGTGCTAAAAAGTAAATTACTGGATTCTCTTACAAAAACCCTTTTCTGTGACGAAGCTACATTTACAAGAGATGGAATTAATAAATTCCACACTGATCATAGCCCAGTCAAAATAGACATTTCAAATACCTAATGAAAATTCCGACAAAACTAAATTTTGGTGAAGACCTTAGGTACACCATTAGAAATAAAGTGTCAAAAGTCCCCATCGATCCCATGTGTGCTAAAAATGTTATTCGGGGTCAAAGGTCAAATTTGAGGTTTTTGGATTTTTTTCGAAAACGGTATGTTTCATCACAAAAGTATCTGACAAAAATTATAGATCTTAAAATTATCTACAAAAATGGTCCTTATACTTTTTTTTACGAATCACCATTCCTCAGATATCGCGATTCTAATAGTTGAAGGAGTCACGTTCTACATGATATGCACACATTTCCACACCACCTATGAGATAGTGTACTTTGACGCTTTTTTTTAACGTGGTTTCCCCGGTAGGCCTACTCCACGAACTGTTACGACGAAATATTCAGGGACAATACTCTTAACTGTATGATGATTATTGATATTGATATTTTTTATTGACTTTAACTATAGTTCTGATTTCTTTTGATATTTTAATCCGATTCATGCTCTTCAAAGTCGACTTCAACAGTCATGTCTTCTTCGATTTCTTCTTCCTTTTCTTCTTGCTGAATGTTCATAAATTGTTCAAATGAAGATAAATCAGCTGTCTCTTCCTCGAAATCACATGGATCTTCACCTGTTGTATTCAACTGGACATTTGAGCAAGACTGGCTTTGACAATTAGTACACGCTGGAGAACACAGTAACCCTACTCTTCTACAGCCACATTTAGCACTACAACCTTTTTTGCAATTGCAAAAAATAGTGTTTAGGAGTTTTTCCAGAGCAGGTGGAAGTAAAGTTTGAATCGGTTCCAATGTATTATCTGTTAATTTCCAACCCCAGTCTTCTGGGTTCAGTTGATTGCCTAGCCATGTCTGAACTTGATAGTATACTCGATACAAGTGTTGATTAGCAGAAGCCGATGTTGGAGGAAGACAAGATAGTTGTACTTGTTTCTTGTTTCGTGTATTTTTACAGAAGTTAAATATCTATATTTAGCTATACAATCAATTTTTTTTTTGGAGCTCCTTAACAGCAAGGAGAAAGCGAATTCCTTTTGTGATTATTGTTTGAGGTGAAGAATCAATTTCTGCAATCAATCAAATATTTTTTTCCAAATAATTTTAATACTGATGTTTTACCCCTTCTGAACATTGCAGCCGGTTATCGCATGTAAAAATAAGATATGGTTTTGGCATTTTGGATAAGCAGATAAACTTTTTAAAGAATATATTTTTGTTCGCTGTTGAGCCTTTCCAGGTTTTAAAAAGTATATAATTTTATCAATTGAAGTCCTTGCAGTGAGTAGTATTAATAAGTCAACATCTTCACCAACTACAATAGTTGTATTTGTTGCATTAAATTGTTCTATTGCTGTTTCAATTATAAGGACATCTGCGTCATTTTGACTAAGGGACTGAGCTTCTTCTGAGTGTATATTCTCAGAATAGTATAGTTTATACATATAAGAGACACAAATAGGCATTTTTGCTTGCATTAAGTGCCTGACTATGTATATACGTTGCATATATGTGCATATCATGTAGAACGTGACTCCAACTTTTAGAATCGCGATATCTCAGGAATGGTGGTTCTTAGAAAAAAAGTATAAAGGCCATTTTTGTAGATAATTTTCATATCTATAATTTTTGTCAGAGCTACTTTTTTGATAAAACTTACCGTTTTCTAAAAAATCCAAAAAACCTCAAATTTTGACATTTGACCCCGAATAACCTTTTTAGCACACATGGGATCGGTGCGGACTTTTGACACTTTATTTCTAATGGTGTACCCAAGGTCTCCATAAAAATTTAGCTCTGTCGGAATTTTTGTTATTTGACCACTATTTTTATGACTAATTTGACCGGACTATCATGTGTGGGCAATCGAAATCCCTCATGCTACTCGAGAAACACATTTCTTTGATGAAAATTTGAACAGTGAGAAGTACCGGGCTTTTTTGGAGAACGATCTACCGCTACTATACTTCAGGGTACTTCTCTTCTAATCAGAAAGACGATATTCTTTTTACATGATGGTGCTATGTCCCATTATGGAAGTGGTGTCACTAATTTCCTCAATGAAAAGTATACAAATTAATGGATAAGTCGTGGTGGGCTCATTGCTTGACCATCGCAATCTCCGGATCTCAATCCGTTGGACTTTTTTAGCAACTACCCATGCGACCTGGCAATTTCAAACCCCGACATTTCAAGAACTATTGGGAATTCGGGAAAAGTGAATAGAATCTTTTTTGTTTGTATAATTTCATATAGAAGTATCAAGGATACGTGAACCACCCTGTGTATTATTATACACTGCAAAAAATAACAAAGAAATGAGTTTAGCAACACAATTTTTAGTTAGACAAGCCAAAATATGACTGTATTTAAAAAATGTTTACAAATTACGAACTAATAACCAACTAGTGGCTTCTACTAATAACGAAAATTTGATTTCTTTAAATTTTTTCTCAATCAAATTTACTTAATTTTGAATTATGAACGCGTTGTCGATCCGGAGGTACGTTAAACCTACTAGATTCTAGTACAAAGGAAGGGCGTATTAAAGAAAGTATAATTATATAGATCTATTGATGAATACCTACGTTCTTGAACTTTTCACCTAGATGGGAAGTTTGATAGATGTTCTATAAATATGTTATACCCCTCCATTCATTATTCACAGGTATATGATACGTATTTTATTAACGGGTTTTCTTTGTATCAGTAAGCATATTGCATTAATAAAAACGCATTAGATATTAAATAATAACTCAGTTGCAGCTCTACAAATAATAAAACATATATGCGATGTTTTTTTCTTTAGTGGTGAGAAGCAATTTCCGGTATAAACATTCTTCTTTTGCATATAGACCAAGCAAATTAAATTTTTACTCGAAAAAAGTCCTGTCTTCGAGATTATTGTAAAATTGTCTAAAGGAACATAATACAATACATCTCTCATCTCGTGAGTCAAAAAATTTTATTAGCTAACTTTTCTATTTAAACAAATAAGTGAGGAAAACAGTTTTTTCACTTTGCAGAAAAAAAACATCAATTTTAGCGAAAAGTGACTCACAGACAGCTGCAGTAAAATTATTTACAAAATGAGACTTGTTAAATTAAAATCGGTTAGTAAACAAAAAGGTTATTGCAAAAAAACAAGAAAAGTGCCCAATTTGTTTATAACTATCGCATTTATTGTTAAAATTTTATAAAACTTATGGCAAGTTGAGGGTTTTGTCATACTTCAAAAGTGTGCCAAAAGTGGGCGCTGTAGGTGCAATAGTTTTCGCACAATTATATTTGTTTATAACGGAGGCTCCAAAAGTTATGAACTTTAAGCCTCTGTACAGGCGTTAATTTTCAACCAAACATGATTCTGAAAGCTGGCAAAAAAATACAGTTTTAAAATAAAAAAGTACCCTCTACGACCAACAGGAGCCAAGATAAGAATTTTTTTTAATCGTAGTGCAATTGTTTATAAATATTAAGACTTGAATTTTTCGCAAAATAAAGTTTACGACGTAAACTACGATTTCCCGTGAATTGCATTGAAAAATATGGAAAATTAACGACTCACGAACCGTTTAAAGAGAAGGTACTCGCTAAGTAATCTGTCCGGCGGCCGGCGGCGTGGTGGTGGGGGAAGCTCAAATTGATGCGCGCTGTAAATTTTGCAATATCTCGGCTTCTATTCATCGTAGAAACTTATTTTTTTTTAACTGGGGTAGCTCGACGAAAAAATAACAATGGGCATATTTTCGGATTCGTAGAATAGCCCTGAACCCCAGAAAAAATGCATTTTTTATAATTAATTTTTTTTTAATTTACAAAAATGTCAAAAATTATTGTTAAACGAAATATTAATTAAAATTTCAATTTTGAATTATTTTACTATTATTATAAATAAATAAATGAGGCTATCGTTCATTTAAAAAGTTATGTTATGAAAATTCTCTACTTCCACTTTCTTGTTAAACACATATGTATAAGTAATGTCAATAATATTATATTTTTCTATTAATCCTCAAATTTATATAAAATTGGAATAAAAGATACTAGTAGATTTCTATACCTTCATACTCTTGAACACATCATTCTATTAACAAATGTATTCTACAGAAGTGCAGGATGAGCCAAATTTTATAACTTTGGGGGATTTTACTTCCCGAGAAAATGGACAAACAGTAAATTTAGTAACTGATTTGTTTATGAATGTATTTGTATTTGATGTTTAAGTGAATTTCATGCAGTTTTTTGTGGATAATCCAGTGACGTAAACGATATTTTTCTGTCAATTCTGTTTTTTCGGTTAAAAATCAAACGTATAATATAGGTATACTTTTCGATTTTTTAAAACTGAATAAATTTTCCTTGAAAATAATGATTCTTTTTCAGGTACAAACATCAATAAATTATTTGTATTTCAAGTACTTAGACTATGTAAAATTACATGAATATTATGTATGGTACATCATTTCAAAGAGAATGTGACGCCAATTTGAAAAACCAAAGGAGTGCGTATTCATTAAAAAAATATAGTTTTGGGTTAAAAGAACCCGGAAGTAATAGAAAAAAAACTACATAGAGGATTCTATGAAAATACTGCATAAAAATTTGTTTATAAAAATCAAATATGTTCGGAAACAAATAAGTTATTCAACACTACAAAAAGCTAACAAAAAATGAAAAACACTTTGTGTCTGTTAAACACATGAAGACATTTTCTCGCTAATCGAAACCGTGATTTTTTACCTATGTATTTTAGGTCTCGTGAAATACCAGAAACCACCAAAAATTGTTGAATTTTTCCCACGTTTACGAATTTTCTAGTCCTTAAAATATTTTAATACTTTTTATTTTTTTTTAATTTATCTATGTTACTGATTAACAGATTTCTAATTTAGTATAACAAAAAATTTAGTATAACATGAAATAAATAAATAATATAAACGAGTTTAATTTTTAAAAAAAGACCATTGGGATAGCGATAACATTCACAATGGGGACAGCTAACTATGAACTAAACGATATTAATAGATAAAACAAAGACACTTGTGTTTACTGTAACAATTATCAAAAATGAAAATACAAATATTAACTGTCACATAGTATAGGTTAATGTACTCAATAGGTGGTCATACTACACACTATATTATAAATGAAGAAATGTTAATAATAAAGAGGATATAATTCCCCTTGTAATTCCACATATTAACTTAAAGATGTACTACCTTCCTTGGTTTATTTTTAAACAAATTCTACCTTTCTAAATTAGAATCTAACAAAATATCATCTTCATCTGACCCTGAAGACGGAGAAAAGCTCATGTTTAGTAAACTAATCTTTCGTAGGCCAGGAGAATAAGCTGGGAAATGACCATTTCGCGACATTTTATTTCGGCAAGCTGAATTTATCACTATATAGATGCTAAATATTATGTACAATAACATATTAGTTTCCACAGTCATAAAAATGGGGAGAAGATTGTTTACAGGGTGGTTAATTGTATAATTTTGACGTAAATTCACGATTTTCGTTTACTTTTTCCGTTCATTTCCACGAGAAAACAGTAAAGTACTTTTTTTCGTCTTCAAAAGACCTACAAAACTAGCCCTCGAGAGTCAAAATATATTGATTAGATCAAAAGTTATAAACAGAAGAATTTTATTTATAACTTTTGAATTCAACATTTATAAACTGCGTTATTATTACCAGAACGTTTTGGCATCGCATCCTCTAATTCCTTATCACTGTCTAATAACTCACACGAAATCTGAAATCGGTAAGTTGAATAGTTTGCAAGTTATGACCTTATAAACAAATTAACTAATTATTAGTCTAGATGATCCCGAGGATCTTCCACAATTGCACTGATTTTTTTCATGGTAGATTTCAAAATAATACATTGAAATCTATAATTTTTTTAAATTTCAAATTTGCAACCTGGAATATTTTTTTATTTTTTAGCCTTGGTTACAAAATGAAATATACGATGTACGATCGTGATATAGTTATATATTATTACATATTCGGAGGAAAACGTATGAAAAGAGCTTTAAGTTAAAAAAATTCGTCAAGATTCGTTGAAAAACAACGGAGTTACAGACTGTCAAAGTTGACGGCCTATTGTTAAACAAATGAGGTTGGTAGCGGCAAAAAAAATACTGTTATAACCGGCAACCCGAGTACTTTCCCAGGTAAAAATATTTTATTTGTGGAAGTATGTTAAGTGCATAAGAAATATTGTCAAAAGTCAGTGGGTCGCTTGACTTTCGGTGAGCCGTAGCGCGGCGGAAGGGTGGGGGAAGCGAACGACAGCGAGTCCGAAGAAAATGACGATAATATTCATAGTCCTGCCGTTAAATAAGCGAAATTCACTTGAAAATAATATATTTGACAGCCTGTAACTCCGTTGTCTTTCAACGGAACTTGACGATATTTTTATTAACTTTTTTCATAAGCTTTCCGAATATATAATAATATATAACTATATCACTCTCGTGCGTCGTATATTTCATTTTGCAACTAAGGCTAAAAATGAAAAAAATTTCCAGGTTGCAAATTTGAAATTAAAAAAAAAATGTATTATTATGAAATCTACCATGAAAAAAATCAGTGCGATTGTGGAAGATCCTCGGGATCGTCCATACTAATAATTATTTAATTTATTTATAAGGCCATAACTTGTAACATATTCAACTTACCGATTTCGTGTGAGTTATTAGACAGTGATAAGGAATGAGAGGATGCGATGCCAAAACGTTCTGGTAATAATAACGCAGTTTATAAGTGTTTAATTCAAAAGTCATAAATAAACTTCTTCTGTTTATAACTTTTGATCTAATCAATATTTTTTGATGCTCGAGGGCTAGTTTTGTAGGTCTTTTGAAGACGAAATAAAGTACTTTAGTGTTTTCTCGTAGAAATGAACCGAAAAAAGTTATAAGCGAAAAACGTGAAATTACGTAAAAATTATACAATTAACCAGCCTGTAAACAATCTTCCCCCATTTTTATGACTGTGGAAACTAGTATGTTATTGTACATAATATTTAGCATCTATAGTGATAAATTCAGCTTGCCGAAACAAAAAATCGCGTCCAACTCTATATTTCCTGGCCTATTCGGTAGTAAAAATACATAGCATCTGGGGCGCTATTGGGATCTATGCTCCAACCAAGGCACGAAGTACAGCGCTGGATTAGGTGCTTCTGCATGGCCGAACTGAGAAATCTTTAAAATTAAAACATATTAAATTTGCATGGTGTTAAATCTAAACATGCAGGATATCCCGTAATTTCCCATGCGAAATGCTGAAGCAATTCTTGATTCGATAAAGCTAATTATGGGTCTGGACATCGTCATGCAAAAGCACAATATCGTTCGTCAGCAGTCCTCAACATTTATTGTTCTGGATGATTTTCGTACATTCCCTTTCAAATATGTATCATCTTGTAAGAGTTTATGAAGTTGCTTTGTATTTTAGTAGATTATAGAATAATCCTCCTTGCCCGTATTTTTTCCAAATGTTCATGTAAATACGAAACTGTAAAGTATATTTTATTTACAGCGTCAAATAGGAAATGATGTATTTCTTTCAATAAAATATCGGCAATTTGAGGTCATTCCTGTTTAGTCCAAAACATCAAAGGAGCTGTTGACTGCGTTACTTTTTATATTTCATCCAACAGAGATTTCACTGTCAAAAATATTTCTTCGGTCAATCTGTTTGTGCATATATATTCAGAAGTGAATGTAACTAAAAATAATATAGGTACTTAATAATAATCTTGTCGTAACCAATATTAGTACCTACGTGTGATGCCTTCTTCTCTTTTCTTGCGACAAACTAAGAAAGGTTAATTATTGCTATTGCAAAAATGTAGTGTTCTATAATTGTTGTTCTGTTCTATAATATTACTCTGCAGTGAAGAAAATACGAATCATATAAGCAATTTTGATAAAAACTCCTTGCATAAATTTTTATTTGACTTCATTTTAATTCAATTTTCAACGTACTGGACTACGGACCTTGTTACGTTGTTAAAAAAATTTCTTATTTAAGTAACTCATCTCTGTTTTTCTACGACTAAATAAAAGGAGGACAGTAGTATGACATTTTAGTTGAGCTTCCTATTAAAAGACGGTGCAATTAAGGCATGTTTAACACATTACAGTCCGCCAAATTCATTTTAGTTTTATTTCTTTTTAATTCCAGTTAATGACTTCACACAAAAGTAAAAAGAAACTAATTTTTTGTGAGGTTATTTCATTTTCTGTTAATATCTAAAAACGTGGCAAACACCCCATTGAAGAGAACAGTTTTGTCACTAAAATTTGTCCAACATGACATTGTTTATTAAGTTTGATGGAAATAAATTACCTATACTCCGTCCACATCTATGGAATTTTTATATTCAAATCAGTTCCTGGAAAAAGATACAATATTATAAAATGACTAAATAGGGATACGAAGGAAGAAAATTTATATTTCGCAGTACTGTAAATGCCTTATCATGTACAAAAACCGTTTCGAGAAAGATTTCAGGAAATATTCCTTTCAGTAGGAGTCAGCTGACACTTCGTGGAAAAAGCATTAATTGTTTTAACGCTCGACAAGAAGACCTTTACATTATTCATTCTGATCATATTGCGAGTGTATATGCGTGAGGACAACGCCTGTATTAGTATTCACCTCATTTCCCCACAGAATTATTTCATCCTATCAGTTAATTCGCTGTAATAATGTGAACGTGTTGATACATAATACATTGCTCGTACATTTAAAAAAACATGTCTTTTATTTTTAGCTCACTTATATTGGGAGACATAGCCCATAAAGTAATTGTTTTCGGCAATATAATCAGTAGCGGATCTTGTCTATGTGGTTAGATATACTTGTATCTAAAGAGTGTGTACAACGCTCCACCAGATATAGAATGGTTCAAAATAAGTCCACTTCTTACCTTAGTCCAAAAATTGAGTTACAGAGTGTCACAGTTGAAAAAATAAATAATATTTTCTTTAATATTTTCCAACTACTTCGAGCTAATTTCGTGAAATATCGTATCTGCCTCCAGTCAAGTGTTACATGCTGTAAAAATAAGTTGTGGGTGTCGGAAATTCACGATTTCGTGGAAAAACTTTTGTAGGCTGCTACATTTTTATAGCATTTTAATTGTTCGGAATCTTATTATGACGTAAAAGAGAAAATATATGTATTTTGTCGACTCGCTTTCGTTCTACAGTTATATATTAATTATGATGGGAAATCTTTGACGCTCTATTTATTGACTATTAGACTATTGGACTCCATTTCTGTTACATATGTTTACATTTACTCATCTACAAGATGAGGGATTTATTTAGTATTGGATTTACCACAAATATTATAATTAATATTAAATTTCGAAAATTCCTCAGAAGCCCTTATATGACTGAAGACATGAAGCCACTCCAACAGTGTCGATCAAGTATCAAGATTTTCATCGAGCTTTCGATTTCCACCGCCACAGCTGTCCATGGAACTAGCTCAAAACCGATCGTGACACATTGAGCCAGAGTAGACAACGACCAAGAGCCAGATGCTGCTGGCAGAGCGACCATAGAAGATAGCTGTAAAGCGCTGACAATGGGTCAAGCTCGCCTCAGGAAAAGTAGAAACCTCACTGTTTTAACAGCGTCCTGACATTCGAAAATCGACAGTGGCAATCTAGAATCATCTACAGTTCATTAACCAGGATCTCAGTTCAGACATAGATCGTATATCTGGTGTTCAATTCCTCCAGGCCTTACTGCCGTATACTGTAAAAAAAAAATCACTCAAATTTCACTCAGTTTTACTCATTAATGTATCAACTTCTACCCACGCCCAATTGAGTGAAATTTTCACTCTATTAGTATGAGTATAACTGAGTGAAACTATTGCATCAGAAATGAGTTAGTTTACTTAAATTCGGTTACTGGTGATCAATTGAGTGACTTTTGACTCTATTCTGAGTGAGTGAACCAATTTAGAGTTGTCTTTTTCTTTAATATGATTTAAATTTAACTATTATTGAGTAATTTTAATTTAAATATCATTGTATTAAAGTCATAAACTACTAAGCTGCCACAGTGGTTTCTACACAGATTTATTTTAGAGACAATATTACATTACAAATATGTAATTATAGATAATAATTTAACTATACGTTTTCTTAATCAAATATTAATCGAGACTTAATATATTATCTTTAATTATTGTAATTAAATCACTGCATTTAAATATAATTTTCACTAGAATAACCAGATAAACCGATACTTGTCCAACTCCAAAGCACACCATACGCCATACTGCCATCCACCACGCCACGGTCACGAGATAACCTAATGGGACGATGGGAACAGACAAAAACAATGCAACTGGACATGAAAAAAGATGGAATCACTCAGTAATGAGGACAATTACTCTGATTTAGGTACAAGTGCACCAAATACGAGTTTACATGAAGAATTTATTTAAGGAGCAGTAGGAGCACCTATTTTTGAGTGAAAGTACTCAGTTTTAGTTTAAATATAATCACAAATGAGTAAAATGATCAAAATATTGAGTGAAAATGTACTCAATAATTTCACTCAATGAATTCATTCTGACCCTTTATTGCTTTCACTCGCACCGATTTTTTTTACAGTGTAGTGCGGTAGACTACGTTTTATATCAAAAACAAAAATAGTGAAAGGACACAAAAAATTGTCGAACACAAATCAATGCAAAGTTGAGAAGTGCCATCGAGAAGGTGTCATAGGCAACAACAACAGATAAATATCAGGTTCCAAGTTTCGAGCTTTAAGTGAAAAAGTAGAAATAGAAAATGGAGGTCAACCATAGAGCCATCTGCGGCAACTCCGGTCTACTATTCAAAGAAGGACCTTTTGAGGCATCGGGATGTGACGATAAATAATATTAAGAAGTCACTGTCACTGTATTACAGTAAAATTTTTTTCAAAAAATATTACATTTAAATGGAAAGTGCCCAATATTTATTGTACAGAATTACCCGAATTTACTGTCCTTAATAAACAAACAAATGAAATAAGAATGCGCAGATATAGAAAATATAATCTTGCTAAATTGCAAATCCTAGGTTTTCTATCAGTTTTTGATATGTGCCAATATTTGCAAAATTTTATTTTAGTATTTTTTTAGTCGAAATCTACACATGGTTTTGCACCCTTTGACTTGACTTACTGCAATTTTTATAAATTATTTAAAATTAATTGTGCAAGAAAAATTGAAATTTATTGAGAAAGTGTTTTTAATACTATATTAATCCGCAATTGAGAAGAATATTTTTAAATCTATATATAAAATTTAAATAATTAGTTCGCATAGAAAATGGTACGAGAGTATTTTAAAGGTCACGTAGTAAGGTTAAAATAAAAAATTCGCACTTATAAAATTCGCACTTATAAAATTCGTAGCAGGTGTACAATTTGCAACTTTGAGGAAGTTACAGTTCCCAAATATGCGAGGGCCTATTTAATAAAAAAAATATATATATCTGTTTATTGTAGGATTTATAGCAAATACGACAATATGATAAAATTCCACAAATCCTTGCACCAAAAGGAGAAGTTAAGGGTATCTTGAGAAATTTTGTTTGCTTAGCCTTGTCTGCTACGTATTAAGTGTAAATTTTTTGACTAAGCAATCATAGTTTTATAAATTAACTCTTGACTAACCCTTGTAGCGCAAAGGTTGAATTATAATTGTAATTTTTTAACCAGTGATAAAATATCTAAATAAAGAGAGAAAAAACAAAACTATGCTACAAATAAATAACTTTAGACGATAAAAAATAATTCAGCATTTGTTTTTTTATGTTAATAACCCGCACATCTATTAACCGGACAACCAAATCATTATGTCATTTAAAATATGTCAAAAACTATCATACTGTTATTAAAGACCTTAATCTAGCTGTTGTAAATATTAATTTTAATTTTACAATTATTAGTAAATGAAGGCAGTAACATAAGTTTAGACATTACTACGGATAGATCAGATAATGGGCCATACAGGGTTAGAATTCATATTTTTTTTATGATGCTATTTAGAATAAATATAGACATATATGTATAAAGGTATCGTAGACATTGCTTCTGATATCGAGTTGCAGTAAAAGAATATTATAATTTGAATACTTTTCGAGGAAAATCCATAACTAGTAACAAAGGTTATGAACTGTATTTAAATTTTTTCAGTAATTTTTTAAGAACCTGTCAAGGGTATGAAAAATAGTATGCAGGAAATTCTACTGAATTCAGGATGAGCATCAATAATAATTTATGTTAAATAAAACAATGAAAATTAATGTTTAAAGTTAATGTTAGAAATATTTTAAGAAAAAAATAATATATTAAAATTACTTCTGGCAATGATTATTCAGCAATTATTAAATTAATATATGAGAAATTTCCTATTATAAATATTTTCAGTCGATGAAATTCTACAAAAAATGAATGTCAGTAGATTCTTTAAGTTTTATAAAACAAAGTGAGGCTACTTAAATTTGCTTCGACATGGTTATTTATAGATTAGAACTATTTATAATTTAATAATGCGTCAGGTACCATTAATAAAACTTTACATGAAACCATATAGGTACTCTTTTAAGTTATATTTTTGTAGATACCTACAGCTGTTCTAGTTGTTAATTCAGTGTTTACAGTTATTTACTAAAAAAAAAATATAAAAAAGCAAATAGTAAGTAAAAAAATATTATTTATTTCTAGTAGTTCTGTATTTTTATTCCAGTTTTATTACAAAATACTTAAGTAGGTACTGATTATTTTGACAAGTATTAAGCTAAATCATATTTTTTAAATTAAAATCAAGTTTTCATATAAGATAAAAACGGAATTTTGTTGAATCTATGAAATTCAAAACACAATGTAAGTTATTTTGTAATATCCTGATAAAATTTTCCACGATAGAGCAATTAAATCAAGCTATTATAAACTTTTATCATTTTACATGAAAATACTGCAATGCTACACTTAACGTTTATCGCGTTTATTTAGTGAGAATTATATCTATGCCTGTGTGTGCAATGCAATTTAATCATCAAAGTTTTAAAGTTGGATTGGTTCCAAAATTAAGGGATCCTGTGTTGTACTTCCTACATATTTTGCATAAATATTTGAAAACTTCCACATAATGCACAGGTCAAAGCACGAAAATATATAGTATCTACACAGATGATATAATAACATTCTATTTAAACAGAACTTTACTGTTAGTATTTAACAAGTCAATATTGTCCAAAACGAAGCGTATCCACAATGTAAAAACACTCAAATCTATAAAAATCGAGAGAGCAGTCACTATATTTATGAAAAATTTACATGTTCAGAAAGGTACATAGGTACATCAAAAACTATTTCAAGTTCAATCAAGTCAGGGCTGTGAGCGGGGTGGTTGATGATGTTCCAACTTTGAGTTCCAAGAGTTGCTTTGTGGCGTTGACTGTGTGGGACATGCATTGTCATCCAACAAACACACTCTCTTTGTTGCCAATTATTCGGAAGAAGTTTGCAGTCAATTAACAGTTGCCATGAAACATTTCTTCGATCTTGTTCACCATCTCATCAGTCACGATTGAGCGACACCGACTACTTTGTTCATCATGAAAATCGTTCTGCCAGGATTATACTCGCGACACCACTTTTACGCATTAGCATTTATCACACCATCCCTATAAAAGTTTTGATTTAGTTAAAATCATTATTACAACACGCCACTACAACAACACTTCTCAACTGACTGAGACAAATGAGCACGCGTTCCACTCCCAACACCTTGGCCTTGAATGCAATCTTGCCAATTTTGTCGATGCCAACCAAATACATCTCAGTACAAGAGTACTGAGCCTTTGTGGATATGCCTCGTATATGTATTTATTTGGTGCGTTACTAAAAAAAATTGTTATTCTGTACTTCCACAAAAGAATAAATAATAAACCAGTATAAAATCTTGGCTCACAGGAATCACTCGGAAATTAGTTTCAATCACAGTTTTAACAAACTTATTTTTTCCTGTTTTGAAATTCTAAATCTCAAAGTAAGTAGACAGAAAGAAATAAAAACTGCTGTGAATACTTTTGTCAAATTGTGGAAGACATTTATATGTCTGTTTTGAAAATAAGATATGTAGTGTCCAACTAAAAAATATTAGTAAAATTAATCCATTGAATTATGTGATTTAGACATCTAATAACATCTATCATTGCGTAACTTATTTATCTTTCCATTTTAGCAGATACAAAAGTGATACTTCTTCTATCAGTGTTATGTTATTTTAAAGTCACCATATTTTTTTTGGTTAATGTGGACGACGGAAAATTTCTAGTGGTTTTAATAAATGCTTGTTGCATGAGTTGCAAGTAAAGTTAATTTAGATTTGAAGTTTAAAGTTAGTAGTTGAGTCGCGAATGATATGTATAAAATTAAAATTATAATACATAAGTACAGTGTTCGGTTCTTTAAGAAAAAGTGTAATCTGTTTCTATTTTCGACCAATAGTTTCACAGCAACACGTGCTTGATCACTGTTTACACAATTGGAACATGCAGGTTGACTTTACGCTCGATATGATATATCAATGGGGTGGTAGACGGGGTGGTAAGTAATTTCCAGAAGTATGCTTTTACTGGCATCGAAACGGAATTTGTGTAGATCCATGCTGTATTTTAGTAAAACTTAAATCAACCTTTTCCCCTATGTTGTGAAATGGAGCTTGTGATGTTCTTCGTCTCTGAACAAAATTGTCCAAATTAATATCCTTTTTATTTATAAAATAAGTAACTATGTACTTATTTTCTGTCGTTAACTGTCAAAATTATAATTTAAATTTTTATCAAATATAAAGTTTCATATCATATTATTTTGCATGCGCATTTATTATTTTACCTCATTTTGTCCATGTCCATGTGATTTTTGTATAGATTTAACTTTGGGTATTAAATTTTAAAATTTTTTTTCGGTTTTACGTTTTTCGTTCTATGATTTTTTTTTATTTACTGATCTTGTATGTTCCCGCACAATACATGTAAATACAATATAAGGAACATATGTTTTTTAGTCTAGTTTTCTAAAGATTCAATTTAACTTCGTTAATTAAATTCCCTTATAAGTGGTAATTTAATGTCGCGGTTATACCTATGAGCTTTACGAAGTAATTACAAATTCCTTTACGTATTAGGAGCTTATCATACACATAATACAAAATTAAGTGGAAACCGGTGCAACTTCACGATAATAACTCATTTATCGCGAGGTGTAAACAATCAATGTGAAACACGAACGTTCAATGGTAAAGTTTTCCAACAAACGTAGCAACTTTGCCGAAGCCGCAGAAACCGGCGCCTGGTACACACCAGCTATCGCCCCACAACAGACGTATTCCACTAATTCCGCACACTTAGGCATTTTGTGAAGGTAGTAATTTATCATAATATTTAAAATGCCTTCGGGACACTTTGAAATGTAAGAGTTTCATGTCGACAACCATTTTGTGGCGAAACGCGTGGATAGGTAAACTTATGCCAGCGCATTTCAAGGCGTATATCATAGATGTTTTCATTCGGTTGATCCTTACTAATAATTCTGAAAAGCAGGCGTTGCATGACAGTTCTTCATTATATGATTTAGGAACGAGTTCAGATAATTATCAGAATCGTACCATAAAGTTCTAAGTTTTGAATTATTAGTAAAGGGCAAATACCAACTTCCGAATAATTTGCCCGATCAAAGAATTAAACATGTTTCTGTAAAGGAGACACCTGAAATCAAGATTAAAATATTTAGTCCGCAAAACAAGATTTTCAAATAGGTATCCTAAAACTGGCGTTTTGTAGTTGAAATTGTACTTAAAATAAGACAATGATAGAACAGTTTCTTGTCCCTGTGGTTGCTATAAGACGAGTGTTAAGGGCCCCATATTCTTTAAATAGTGTTTTCCGCAAAGACAAATAATTTCAAACATTTAATAATTGAATAATCTAAAGCTTATCAAATAATAGGTATGTTATGTCATGCCACGTGAGTATTTTCAAAGACGCCGCAGTAAAACGAATAAACAGGTGTAAAAAATGATCAAACCATCAAGGTTTTAGGTATTAAAATCTACGAAATTACTAACGTTTTTATATACAATTCCACATGTAAATATTCTTATAACATTTACTTGCTTAGTCCTACATATAAAATTGTTTACTTTTAATTACAAGTACGTGAAAATAATTCTTAAAATGTGGGGTTAGAATAACAGAAAACGCATGTTTTACAAACGCTTTTTTTTAGTTATTATTTTCATGAGTAAATTTAAATGGTAACAATGAATAAACAAAACATCAAGGATTTTATTTTTGTGCTTATTTTTGTTCTACACGTTTTACTTTTCAAGATTTCAGTACCTAAAAACGCCCGAAATTTCACTATTTTTCGGCCAGGAATATGGCCACCTTAAGCAAATAATGTTATCTGCTCCCACTATAGTAAATAAACTATTAATACATTGTTTTTAAGGAGGTAAGTGGATTTTACCGTAGAAGTGGAAGTTGCTATGGACAACGGGAGGTAAGTGAGGGAAAAAAGCGATTTCGAGTTATAAATGCATATTTTATGAACAAACAAATAGAAATATTTGATGAACATTACATTTTGTTAATTATTATGAATGAATATTTATAGTAATTATACAGTTAATACATTTAGTAACATTTATAAAATCTGGATAATTATTTCCCTCGAGTTTACTAATTGCCACATTTTTCTCAAAATGATTTGGCCGCTCCATTTCAGTCAGCGGAGGCTCAATATTATCTGACTGATCCATTAAAACAGCGTGATGCGACGTACTACTGAACTGAAGTATCACTGTAAAGAATAATGATGTTGTTTTTGTTACTTAAATAGTCAGCAACATAACTTTCTGCAATTGTGGCTGATTTCCACCCACCATGTCTCTTGATTGCTAATACATCAACTCCTGTATTAGCCAGTAACGTTGCCGATGTTCTTCGGAATAAATCGCCTGTATATGTTTCAGCATGTTTTAATTTCAAAAGCTGTGGAATCTTATTAGAAATCATAGAAAAGGTATTTTTGCCGTCTGGTTGGTTGTAACATCTACCTGCTTCATAGCGCATAAAAAAAACGTGAAATTTCAATTTTAATTTTCAATCTAATCTTGATA
Organism: Anoplophora glabripennis; assembly: GCF_000390285.2. Taxonomy (NCBI): domain Eukaryota; kingdom Metazoa; phylum Arthropoda; class Insecta; order Coleoptera; family Cerambycidae; genus Anoplophora; species Anoplophora glabripennis. The sequence continues at coordinate 333,192 of NW_019416500.1, read as the reverse complement.
TATTTCTTATGAATTCATAGGTGAGAAACAGAACCCAGACGAGAAGTAATTGTAAACGTACGTAACATACCATTTTTAGAATCTGGAATTGTAACTACAATAATGCCAACAAAATTTTTAAAATTGATGTCCAATGTAAGTTTGCATAACTCATCAGAACAGCATGCTCATGTAATGCCTAAGACCGTCACTTCCTTCATTAGAAAACATGTGTTATCGGGTGCCTGAACGAGAAAATCGTTAACTTGTTCTCTTGTAAAAACGTTTGACTATTTAGGTGTATAGCCGTCATACTTACGTTTCAAAAATGCTCCCAGCTTGAGGTATTTTGATATATCCATGCATATTCTCCTCTATGAAAATAGTTGACTCCACAAACTCACCGGTGACTAGTTCTTGACTTCTCCATGAAATATGCTAGCAGTGACATTTTAGAAACACCAGTATTTTTGTTCTGGGATCATTCTTTGAAATTTGTATACAGGGTATCCCAACGAAAATTTGACCCCCCCTATAATTGGAAAACCGAATAATATTTCAAAATTCGCCGAGACCCGTCGATTTTTGTTCTTGGGGGGAGCTTTTTTGACAGTCAAGCCAACTCGATATGTTCATCCCCCTAATGCCTAGCAACCCCAACTTAAAAATTTCAAATGCAACTACCCCACTTGTGGCACATCATTTTAAAGCCCTTTTCATTGCGAATACAGTGACGTACCGTTTTTAGAAATCGGTTGAGATTTGACAGAATTATTGGTTACAAACGAAAAGATGACAAACCAACTTACGCGTAGTAATTTCTACACAAATGCCCACCACTAATAAGTTTTTCATCTACTACACATGACCGCATTACCTAATTGTTATTGATGTGTCTATCAGTTTACAAAAAAGTCAGAAATGAAATAAAAAAGCTGAAGCAAATAAAACTAGATACTAAAATAGTTATTAGTAGAAGATACTTAAGTTTATAGGAATTCAGACCTTTTCAAAATAACAAAAAATCAGTACTACAAAAAAAGTCGGTGTTTTTTGCTTGTGACCAAGAAATCGTTAGTTTCAGCCGTTATTGAAAGTATTAACGTGTGTTCGAAATGGTTTATTCTATCGCGGAAAGAGTAGAAATTGTTGCAATTTATTATCGAAATCACGATTGCGCTAAAGCTACAGCACGAATTTTTAATGCCAATCATCCTGAAAAAAATGTAAACCACCAGTACGTTAAACACCTGATTGACAAATTTGTTGCAACAGGTTCGCTTTTAAACAAGAAACGTGAAGTAATTGGGCCAGTTCGAAATGAAGCAGTTGAAGTGGCAGTTTTGGGTCATGTACAGATGGATAATAAGCAATCGATTACAACTGTGTCTCAAGCTTCTGGCGTATCCCGTTCCAGTGTTCATCGAATTTTGAAAAAACACAAGTTTCATCCATTTAAGATGACGCTGGTTCAAGAGTTACATGAAGATGACTTTGATCGCCGTAACCAATTTTGCGAATACTTTAGTGAACAACTTCTACTGAATCCAAATCTTCTCTACAATACATGTTTCTCCGACGAATGCACATTTATGTTGAATGGCGAAGTGAATAGACACAATTGTCGTTATTGGAGTGATACTAATCCGCATTTAATCAGGGAATTTCATACTCAGACACCTCAAAAATTGAATGTTTGGGCAGGCATTTTGGGCGACCATCTTGTTGGACCATTTTTCATCCAAGGTAATCTCGATGGAAACACCTATCTAGAATTATTGGAAAGTACAATTGATCCTAGGATAACAGAGATTTTAGAAAGTGACGACAATTTACTAGAAAATGAAATAACCTTCCAACAAGATGGTGCGCCCCCGCACTATGCTGCTGCTGTGCGACAATTTTTGGATGACCATTTCCCGGGGCATTGGATTGGCAGAAGAGGTCCCGTCGAATGGCCACCAAGATCTCCGGATCTGTCCCCTTTGGACTTTTTTCTGTGGGGTCATTTAAAATCACGAGTGTACGCCACTCAGCCGGAAACATTGCAAGTGCTACGTCAGAGAATTGTAGAAGAATGCCGATTAATAACTGCGGATGTCTTTAATAATGTTCGAACAGAATTTGAAAACAGACTGTATTATTGTTTGGAAGTTAACGGGGGTCATTTTGAGCAATTCATCAAATAAATCTGATTTATTATTTGCTTCAGCTTTTTTATTTCATTTCTGACTTTTTTGTAAACTGATAGACACATCAATAACAATTAGGTAATGCGGTCATGTGTAGTAGATGAAAAACTTATTAGTGGTGGGCATTTGTGTAGAAATTACTACGCGTAAGTTGGTTTGTCATCTTTTCGTTTGTAACCAATAATTCTGTCAAATCTCAACCGATTTCTAAAAACGGTACGTCACTGTATTCGCAATGAAAAGGGCTTTAAAATGATGTGCCACAAGTGGGGTAGTTGCATTTGAAATTTTTAAGTTGGGGTTGCTAGGCATTAGGGGGATGAACATATCGAGTTGGCTTGACTGTCAAAAAAGCTCCCCCCAAGAACAAAAATCGACGGGTCTCGGCGAATTTTGAAATATTATTAGGTTTTCCAATTATAGGGGGGGGGTCAAATTTTCGTTGGGATACCCTGTATGCTCGTTCGTAGCGCACTTTCTATTTGAAAATCACTCATTTAGAAATAATAATTCAAAACCAGCAAAATTGCTTTTAAGTATCTTAGAAACCTTAGAAACGACAAAATCCAAACGACCAAGGCGACTTTGCAAGATTTCGAATAATGTCAAAATTAATTGATTAAGAAACGTCAAAAAATAAAACCTAATCTTTATTTCATGAACCATAAAGACTGTGGGAACTTTCCTTATTGTATTGTCAGCTTGTAAATTGTCTTATACCCTGGAGAAAACTTGTATAACTGGTACGGTGAAGAGATGTTGTTTCTAACTTGCTTAGATTTTCTAAAATCATCATCAAAAGACTACTTCGAGTATAAAAACACTGAAAATTATGCATAAAAAGCCTCCCTTAACTTCTTGTTTCGCGCACCTTTTCGTTTGAGTGTAACATTCCTTGAATTCCTCGAAATTTTGTTTTTTTTTTTAATGAAACCACTGCCTGGGTATGTTTACAACTGTTAAATTTACTACACAAATTTTATTAAAATACCTTATTATAAACGGTTTTATAATACCTTAATCCTGTTCTAGACAAAGGGCGCATTTATTCGTGTTTAACTGGTCCGAAAACAACAATAATAATTTTTAATTACAATCTGCAATACAAAATATAGAATTTTTCGATCGATAATTGTGAATCACTAAAAACTCCACTTAATCTCAGTTAGAAAAAAGCAATGAAAGATGTCTTTTAGATAATCATTCAGGTAAATTAATATGTATTTACTTTCTATAACATTCTTTACTGAACATTATGTTCGCTAAGAATGATAACAATCACTCTGTAATTTCCTTAATAATAATAAATGTTTCAATGAGTAGTAATGGTATTCTTTATTATACAAAATTTATTGATTGAGTGCAATGAAGTTAAGCAATGAACAAGAAAAACATAACTACGTGAAGAGGAGTTGGAGGTCTTTAACCCCAGAATATTTCATATTGAATAAATGAAAATATTTATCTCTATTAATGTTTTCCTTTGTAGCCACAAGCTTATTGTTACATCGAGTTTAATGGTGATGGCTATTTGTTTCATTCTTTTCCTTTTATTTTCATTGTTTGGTTGTCTACTGACGTAGTTTAAAGGATGAATTGAAAATTTAAGCTGTCTTTTTAGGATTTCTCTAATTATATTTTTCGTTGATTTTGGATTTGTATCAAGTTTTGTGTTTTTATTATTCTCATTATTAGCAGTCCTAAAAATATGGTTAAATCTTAAAAAGAATAAAAGATGTCACTATAATATTCTTACTAATACTAATACTTTTAGTTGCTTTTTGTTTAAACACAAATTATTACTATAATACTGTTTCAATAACTGCTTCAAATATAAATTAACAGTTAATCAGTTTATAATGAAATAACTATATTAAAAATATTACCTTTTAAATTTTAATAACTTATTTAACTGACAATTAAAGAAGGAATAATATTTTTCTACGGCTTATAATAAAGTATGTAACTAAGTACTTAGAGACCTGTTTCATTTAAAAGTGTATAATAAATCTTTGAGTTAAAATCTCTTTATCCACATTTTACAATCAACACGAACGTTTCTACTTATACAGTTAAGTTTTTTTATCAATGAAATAGATGTAAGTTAAAGTGGTTTGTATTTAAATTTGCATTCATACTATAATTTCCAGTTGTATGTATGTAGGGTCTTCTTGGAAAATACTAGAGATTTACTTTAAAATTAAATTAGGTTAATTTTCAAAGATGAATATCGCAGATTTTCAAGCATTTTTCCTGGATTTTATAGAATATTGCAATTTTTCATGTAATTTTCCTACCTACCTAAAATTTGAGTCTTCCAACTTATTTATTATTTCAGATCCATAATATTCAAGTGTAGTTTTCCAGAAAATATAAAATTTGATGTAGAATATCATAATGAAATAAAACGTAGGAGATTAAAGAACTGATTTTTGCAATTTTCTGAAAACGTTTATGCAGATATAATATATCTCCTTTATTCTGAAATAGGTAAAAGCTTCAAGTTTCTATGCAGTTATACAGAGGTCGGCGGTAAAAATATCGGTGTGAGTGAAAGCAATAAAGGTTCGGAGTGAATACATTAGTGAAATTATTGAGTACATTTTCACTCAATATTGGACATTGTGATCATTTTACTCATTTGTAATTATAGGTACTTCTTAAATAAACGTAAACGTAAACTCGTATTTGGTCACACCCTTTTTCATATTTAGATGTATTGTCTTCGCCTGTTCCAACAGTTCTATTAGGTTATCTCGTGACCGTGGCGTGGTGGATGGCGGTATGGCGTATGTTGTGCTTTACAATTGGACAAGTATCGGTTTATCTGGTTATTCTAGTGAGAATTGTTTTTAAGTGCAGTGATTTAATTATAATAATTAAAGACAATATATTAAGTCTCAATTAATATTTGGTTAAATAAACGAACAGTTAAATTGTTATCTACAATTACGTATTTTTAACGTACAATATAAGTTGTGGCAATTTATTTATCCAATCAGTGAACCAATCGAGACCTAAATAATTGTCTCTAAGATAAATCTGTGTTGAAACCACCATGACTGTTTAGTAGTTTATGACAATGATATTTAAATTAAAATTTCAAGAAAATATAAAGTGGTGCAAAACTACTCCAAACGTAAGCATTTATTAAGTAAATTGTGCACATTAGTAGATCTAATTTCAAGTAACATGACTTTTATCCAAAAATTATACAAATTTAATAAATTACAAAAAGTTATTACAAAATACCGATATTCGTCTCTTAACTTCAAGGGTTAATATATACTATCAAAAAAAATGTAGATTTGAGACATTATTTTTCCAATATCTCTCCTAATTTGAAAGTTTATCATTTGCAGAACACGCTGTATAGCGTCTAATTAATTTCAACACTGTATATCCTAATTAATCATTTATGAGTGATTTATTTTTGCGCTCGATATTTAGTTAATTAAAAATTAAGTCTGAGTAAAAATGACTCAATAATAGTTAAATTTAAATCATGTTGAGAAAAAGTCAGCTCTTAATTGGTTTTACATACTCAGAATAGAGTCAAAAGTCACTCAGTTGATAGTGAGTAAAACTCACTCATTTCTGATGCAATAGTTTCACTCAGTTGTACTTATATTAGTAGAGGGAAAATTTCTCAGGCCCTTGTGGACAGAAACTGAGTACAATTGAGTGAAATTTGAGTGATATTTTTTTACAGTGTAGAATGTTTTCCATTATAATTCAATACAATAAAATAGCATGTCAGTTTAAGATTAAAAAAATGTCACTTTCCTATCTCTCATAATAAATAAAGTTGTTTACAATTGATGTTTTGTTAGACTTTTCTAATAATTATATTCATACAATATACCGCCATTTACTCAAGTTCAGTAATAACAGAAATTTGGGAAACTTATTAATTACAGAGGCTGTCTAGCACTCTTACGTTGATCCAAGACAATATTCATCCATCTTTTCATTTCAGCGGAGCGCAGGAAAACTTTTGTTAAAATTAAATTTGTTAATTTAAACAATAATGAGAAAACCTTGTAGTTTATTAAATTATTTTTTGATATATTGTAACATAAACAAGCATAATTAAAAAAAATACAAGTATATTGTTTAAAATAATACCGCGGATCTTATTATTTTTTTTTAAACACGTTTGTTTAACCTGCTCTTGTACATTTCCATAACTTGTCTTTCTGTGCAAAAAGTTTTGATACGAAATATTTGTATCGAAATCGGATTACTTTACCTTACTTAATTGTCAGGTACTTAGATGCAAATGATTACAGTGAAAGGAAACATCCTGTACGACCCTATATAAAGAATTCCACAACGTAATTAATACAATCCTATGTCTCGGGATCGTTAAAGCGAATAGGGTAGTTCTAAAATAAAGGCGCATATAAAGTTAAATACAGAATGAAATCAATGTTTTATGGAAGTAAACATAATAATAATAATAATAATTCTACTCCTCATTCTAACTACGAGAGTTAGCCCAGAAGTCGGAGACTTGTGCGGGAGAGGAGGCGGCATATTATTATTAAGCAGGCCGCATTTGCGCCCAGGAACGACTTATGTTGGTANATGCTCATTGAAGCTGCTCATTAAAAAACATTGATAACAAGTATTAGCAAGTACACGTTTTACGTATCTATTCCAGTTTTTAACATTATAGTAATATATTATTTTTATTATTATAGTAGGTAACTGAAAACGGATATTTTTAGTTAATATATAGTTTAATAATAATAATAATAATAATAATAATAATAATAATAATAATAATAATAATAATAATAATAATAATACGTGCGTATATATTGCAAAGTGCAAATGCTGTCAGTCGCGGCGAAACATTGGCAGAGTAACCACTGAAGATACCGACAATGAAGAAGGCGAAATGTTTAGGAACCACCGGCACCGGTTGCAGCGGCCATTACGGTACGTCTCGGATGATCAACACAGGCTGAGGCGTGACTTTAGAAACAACAAGAACCAAAATGAATATCTAGAAATTCTAAAAGCGGGTTCGTCCCCACAGAGCATAGCCCAAGAACAGCAAGGGCAGATCAAAGATTCCTAGCTAACGTTAATGAAGCGGAAAGTAATTCTGTCACTCGCGGTGACTTTAGATGATCACTCAATAATAGAGAAATTGTTTTTGTCACTACCCTTCTTGACATAAAGTTGCTATTTTCCGACGTGTTTGAAAGAAATAATATCTAGTTCTATATTTTTACATTATTCCAGACAGAAAATTTGATTGTTATTTATTAGAAAATCTATCACATAAAAATTGAATCGATTAACTATTATTTTCATATACAGAAGAAACTTCTCAGAGAATGGTACAACCTTTGTCTCGTAAAAAGCGGCAATGACATTATTCGTTTTATTTTAGTGAATGTCCCAGACGATTTATAGAAATAAAAAATATACATACATAAAATCAGTTTAACTACTTTAATTAAATATCTTTCGAATCACGTAGTAAGTACAACATTTTGTCTTTTAGCAGCTATTATTAATTTCATTTGAAACACTAATTAAAAAAATTTTGCACCGTTTGGTCCCTTATTCTCATCCAAATTTCACGTTGCGAAAAGAAAACATTATTTATTGACAAATATCTTTAGAAATAGAAAAACAATTACCATGTTTTTTCGAATTATTTTACTTTGGCCTATATACCTGGTCCAGTTGTAGAATTACATCGCATTTAGCTAGGAATATTTGACCTGTCCTTGCCGTTTTCGGGCTAGGACTTGCGAAGGCGAATCCCTTTATCCATCATGATATTCATTTCGGTTCTTATATGTTTTAAAAAATCTTTAAAACTAAGAGAGTTGTACGAAACTAAATTTATACAGGACATAGCTAATACGATGCGAAACATCGCCTTAATGTTAAAAATGCTGTCACCGCCGTTCTTGGTGGTGAAAATTCGAAATATTTGGAATCATTCAAATTTTGTGACTGAAAGCATACATAGGTATTGTATTTTTGAAACCGAGAGAATTGCACGAATCTAAATTTGTACAGGACATAGCTAATACAATGCAATGGTCCAGTTGTAGAATTACATCGCATTTAGCTAGGAATATTTGACTTGTCCTTGCCGTTCTCGGGCTAGGACTGGGGGCGAATCCGCTATCAGAACCCCCTTGGTCCATCATGATATTCATTTCGGTTCTTATATGATTGTGTTTAAATCTTTAAAACTAAGGAACACCTCGATCTCTCCAGAAAGTCACATTATATTACGATCCCATTTAACCATCTTTATCTTTTCATAATTTCCGAGATAGTAATGTTGCCGCTTATAATTAAAAAATCCTGAATACCTATCTATACATTTGAAAACTGCATTGTATAGTTATTACAAAGGAGAATACCTAGATATTTTCTTGTTTGAATATACCTAAAAATCTATTTGAAATTTCTACAATCTTATTATCATATTGTTTGCGCTTTTTCTTTGCAGTCGGGAGTAAGCCAGCCCACAAGACCAGTAACAAGGAGGGTGGCGGAACTTCCTTCATTAAGATATGGAACAATTGGTGCCAAGACGACTGCCAGTGGCCCCCTAAGGGTTACTGCACGGTATCAAAGTGAAACGCTTCCCAAGCGTTCAGTCAGAAAATATAATGGTCTCAGCTATTCCTCGGACGACACCAGCTACAAGCCTGTCCGACCGGTAAGCCTTTCGTTATGCATTAAGTTTGACGCTTTGTTTGTGAGCTTTTCTTTATTTATACGAGGTTTGTTCAGAAAATAACCGAACTTTATTTTTTTAAACTTTATTATTAATTTTATACATTATTGGTCTTTGTCTCCTTCAAAGTACTCCCATCTCCCATTCACACACTTTTCCCAGCGATGTTTCCATTTCGTGAACCAGTCCTGGATATCTTCATTTGAAATGACCTTTAAAGTCTGTGACGAATTTGCTTTAATGTCATCTACAGGGTGTCCCATAATTACTGTACAATACTTTAGCAGTAGATTCTACGATCAAAAATAAGATTATTTTTTTGCTATAAACAAGGATCGAAAAATGCCTCCGGGAAACGCCCCCCTTAAAGGCGCCTCAGGAAATCGCATTTTTCAAAATATTTCCAAAACCAGTTAACGTATCATTATGAATTTTGGTATGTTGGACACCCAATGAATGTTCTAATGAACTACATGATAACTGTTTCAAAATTTTAGTCAGGGTGTCTCAGGCAGGGCGGCTCACGGGTAAAATGCGCCCCGATTTTTTTGCATGTCGATATTTTCAAATTTAAACATCAAACTATGATAGATATGAATTTTTTACAACAAAAATGTACTCTTGATTTACTTCAATAAAATGCTTCGTTTTCGAGAAATATTTTAAAGTTTTATTACATAATCTCTAGAATGGCCATGAAAACAAACGTTTGTTTACTTGAATTTGTTTGACAGATTACACAACCACACAAAAAAAGAAAAGTTGTCTGTACTTTTCATGCGACATATGTTATCCGTAGTATTTTTGCCTCCTGATCACGAATCCGGTGTCAGAATTGAACTAAAACATCACAGGAACTTCCTAACGTCAAAAAACAGGTAAAAAATAGCAAAAATTCATGAAAAAGTGCTAGAAAAATTACAAAATGTTTATTTTCTATATTCAGATGTTAGATATGGTTAAGACCCGGTTATTGTTATTAACAATAATGAGAAATGTAAGAAACGTGTATTAAAATTAATCCAAAACTCTCATTTTAGCTTTCACGAATGGTCACTATGCAAGGCCTTTATCCTTATCGGAGGGTACAAGACTTAACAAATAAAGATTTTATGTGTAAGATCGAATTTTTTCAGTGGATCATTAATAATGAAAACTTGCTTCCATTAATTCTCTGGACCAATGAGGCGACTTTCACGAGAAATGGAGCTCTTAATTTTCGCAATTGCCACTATTGGGCTAATAACAATCCGAAGGTAGTTCGGCGTAATAATTTCCAAGATAGGTTTTCAGTTAATCTGTGGGCGGGGATTATCGGTAACAAATTAATTGGACCTGTTGAAATTCCAAATCGGTTAAATGGTGAAGATTATTTTCAATTTTTACAGGATGAATTGTTTAATTTATTGGAAGATGTACCTCTGAATATTAGAGGAAACAGGTACTTCCAGAACGATGGAGCTCCAGCTCATAATAGTAGGAATGTGAGGAACTGGTTGAACGAATATTTTCCAGAAGGTGGATTGGACCAAGCGGTCCATTGCCTGGCCACCTCATTTACCTGACCTCAATTCTAAAGATTTTTACTTATGGAGACATTTAAATTTTATCGTTGATAACACCGAAATAGATACTAGAGAAGAATTATTAGAAAAAATAAATTTGGCCTTTAATATGCTAAGGAATAATGAATTTGAAATTCTTTGTGCTGCTCATGGAATAAGGCTATAGCTATGCTGTACATTCAACAAAATGAGAGCTATTTTGCGCAATTATTGTACCGTGTTTCTTAGTTTTTAATAATTTCTTTATTATCTGATTTATTACAAAACTTCAGTTGACTTCTGTGCATATTAGGTTTGTTTTTGCAGTAAATTACTGATAGTTTGCAAACTATTTCTACTACGCATGCGCGGATGCCAACAGTCTACAAACGGTTTGTGATTTGAACTATGCAACAACAGTTTCTAAATTTGTAGTTTGAAATGAAGAAGAAGATGGACATGTGAGTATAACTTCTAAATCTAAATAGATATTTTTCGAAAACGAAGAATTTTATCGAAGTAAATCTAGAGTCCATATTGTTTTGTAAAAATCCATACACAGAATCAATGTCTATTAAAATTATTATTAAAATTCTGCAGAAATTAACATATTAAGACAAAATATGAATAGTTTGTAGCTTTACGAAATATCTTATCAATTTGTGGTTTTAAAGCAAAATACTAATAAGCAGCTACTAAAATTACAAAAATGTCTAGCTGCACTTCAAAAAAAATAAATTTCATCTAACTTTTATGTTAACAATGGCAGCTATTAATAACATACATATTATTCAAAATTCTAAAAAGTTGTTCTAAAACATTAGTAAATTGTGAACTAAGCAACTTGTTAACTTAATACGCGTATGCACTTACATCTAATAGGTACAAACGATGTTTATACCAGTGATAAATAATTCTATTTATAAATTAATCATGTTAATGCACCCCTTAAATAAGGCAATAATTACATCCGCACCATCTTCTCATTATTAAGGAAATTAATATCATCAGGTCCTGTATAAATATTCAGCTAATTCAACAATTAATTAGGTGATGTCACTATAATGACAGGCTTAGTGTTAAAATGTTTATACTGAAATCAGATTGTATATACACAACGCATCTATAGTTTTAACGGTTACATCATAGAAATGCTAAGGTGTGTCAGTTAATGTATACATGCCTGAATTAGAGCAGACTTTGATGCTATGTCCTACCTAAATGTACGTACACTTCCAATGTCGATTCTTCGTTATTTACAGCACCTTTGTTAATTCCAATTTTGATTATTTTGGAAAACTTGACACCTAGAATAATAAATCAACAGTATATCTCGGCACGTACTGATATTTATGGTACCTACCATGCTTTTTCGGGTCGTCATTGCACTTCTTTAGCATTAGCTAGGAATCTTTGACCTGTCCTTATTGTTCTCGGGCTAAACCAACTAGCTAATCGTTTTAATAACTCGTATTAGCGGCATGCATAATAGGTCATAAGACCTGAGTGATCTGGATATCTACGCAATCTTCATCAAACAACAACAGGTAGTAATAAATGTGGTTACAGAGAAGGTTATGCGCCACGCAATGCTACCAACCTCATATCACTAAATATCTTCATCAGCGCCTAAGTCAAAAAGGTTCGGTTATTTCCTGGACAGACCTCGTACAATTAAAATATGAAAGTTGCTATTATACTTTTTTATAACCACTTTATAAATTTTACCCTGAAAAAGTAGGAATTATCGCACTGCACTGTCATGCAATTAGATCGAATGGTTGGGCGACACTCATGTATATGTATGATAAATCCAAGTAATTTCAAGTCGAGGCAGCTAGTGAGTTAGAGGACATTAAAAAGTGGTGTCACGTACGATCTCTCATGGCGCGTCTGCACATGAAGGATCATTTACATGATGCCGGTACTATTACTTGGTGATCTGAACTAGATATGCCTTCGGAATCCATTAAATTTGTAAAAAAACAAAAAGAAGAATGTAGAAAATGTCTGTGTCTCTTACGTTATTGTAAATAGAAGATTCAGTACTTCGAAACAAGGAATTCTGCAAAATACATGCTTTCGTCGCACAAATTAAAGGATCTTTCGAAACGATGCATTATTAATGTTCTCAAAAACTTCTCACATTTATAATGTGACACATTGTCAGTGTTGTTATAATTAAAAGTCGTAAATACAAGAGAACTATAACTGCATAAACGATATCGCTATAATCAATTAGATAAGAACAAAGTTGCTCTAATATCGTTCTTATTATAAAAACTTATGTCCAGTTTTACCTTTATTCAATTTGCAGATATAGTTTTGACAATGTACGAGGTGTGAGGGGATTGATCGTCATTATATTAATATGTAATAGATTGGAGTCAAACAAACAAAACAGTATTATACAACATAGGTCCTAACATGAAAGAGTTTTAAAAGAAAATGATAATAATATATATCCAATGGCTCAAGTAATTTAAATTGGATGATTCATAAAATGGTACATACGGTTTATCAAATATATCAAAATCTGTCGTAGATGAGCAGTGGACATAGTTATCATATATCTGATAAGAATAATTTGTGTAAAACTAAATACGCAGAAGTAATGCCATCATAAACTACAATGATCGACCTTCCAAAACATTTAAGACATAGCATTTTTGGAGTTCTTGATGATAGTGATTTCGCTACTGAATTTAGTAACATTTTAGAAAATGTCAATATGTTTTCAAATTTTAACACAATAACAAAACGAATCGTTTTTGGATCTTTCTCATATTTTGACCAATTGAGGTCAAATTTTGATTTGACCATTAATTTCACAAGTAATTTGGAAACTGAAGATAAAAAATACTGTACTATAATTACTGCTTTCCAATTATTTATTTGTTTATTGTTGTCAAACAGACATACATGCCTAATCAGAAAATTAAAAAACATAGCAGAAGTATTACCATTTAGAAGCATGTAATACACGTTCATTAGCAAAATTAGAAACACATAAATTATAAACAGAACAAGAGATTTTATAAACAAAAAGTCTATGTTATTTCTACGAAAAAGCTGGTTAATTAATCAAAACATCGGTAAAAGAGGTACAAACTGGGTTGATCTACGTATAGGCATATAAATAAGTTCATGTATTCTAGTAATTCTAATACCTATAAATCATTAAAAACGAAGTTAGTACTTTATATCCAAACATGCGCATTGTAATGACGCCTATTGTACAGTGTATTCATTTTGAATTCTTTACATCTGTACTAAGCACAGAAATTAAGGGATATTAAAAGAATCCCAACATTTTGGGTGATTTTCAAAGAGCTGTAACTTGGAGGGAAATGGTCATAGAGAGAATAATAAAAAAAAAAGAAAACTGAAGCTTCAAGTGTCTTGTTTTCGGATCTGGAGTTTAAAATTTTTTAACGTCAGCAGTTTTTGAGTAATCATAAGAAAATCAACGAAAAAAAAATTGCAAAATGTTTGGACTTCAAAATTTTTTTTGATAATTACACCATACCTAAAACTCTTTTAGATACTTTAATTCTCTTCAATTTGAGTGGTTCCGCAGCCCTTGTACGGTGATTTTTCACTGAGTCATCGTCGATCAAAGCAAAAAAATTATGTTTGATTTTGGCAATCAATTACTCGGGAAATAATGGTCGTACAGAAAATCCAAACAGGGTTTTGAAAACTGCAAAGTATTCTCTACAAGTCGTAATTATTAGTTTTGATTAAAAAAATATTTTTTTTCGAAGAGAAAATGTTGAGTAGAAAAAAGGTAAAAAATTGCGTAATTAGGCGTATTTGAATAGTCGTTGAATAGCGTATTTGCATAACTTTGCAAATAATGAATAAACTTGACTGTAACTTTTCAACCTCAAAGTGTCGTAAAGAAACCCTGATAATTTCAAAACGCTGCGATTTTTTTTCTTAGTGCCCGGAATGTTTAAATTTGTCGTTTTCGCTGAAAATCAATGTAGTACGTAATTTTTCACCTTTTATTCATTTTTTAAGTTAAAAATGTTTTTTTAGCAATAATTCATATTTATTTCATCAAAAAACGTTATTCTAAATAAAATTAAAAAAAAATATTTTTGCGGTCTCGCATATTAATGAGGCTCCGGATGTCTCGAATAAGTGAGATAATGTTTCGAAAATCTTTATTAATTTTCAAGGTATAATTTATACGACAACGAAAAACCAATAGTCACACCTAAATTTTTAACATAATCTTGCTTGCTTAACTCAGTATTGTTCATTTGATACCAATTTGTTTATTGTGGGTAAAGGTACAGCATTTCAGAATATTAAAATCTATTTTTTAACACGATATTCCGATCAAAAGTTGCGTCAATATCACGTTGGAAGATACGAGTATCTTATTATGTAAAAATAGAAGTGGCTCCAAATCAGACTCTCGAGGATTACCTGAATTTGATCTACATTCATTAGAAAAAATACTTCACAATATATGTTTGATCTTGATAGAAGTTGAATATTTTAAAATAAACCCATGTTATCTTGAACTAACGATATTATGTCCATTTTCGGTAGGTACTACTATATTTTCGCCAAAGAGTTATATTGCTATTAGGTATTTGTTCTTTTTTTATTTTGATTTGGATCAGGGACAATCATGTGCTGTTTTTTTTATATTAAATTCTTTTATAATTACACTAAGTATCTAAAAAAAAGTTTACGTAGGTCTATGTTTTTAATTATATAAAATTTGTAGGAGACACTTTATATATATAT